>NC_090885.1:42581203-42591203 GCF_036669925.1 Montipora capricornis
GAGTGAAGACAAAAAATTCAAGTATAACCGTTGCTATTTTAACGTCGCTTTTAAATACAACCACCAAGGGTCTTTGCTGCATCTTGCTACCCTCCTCAAAGAATAAATCGATTAACTACATCGACGGGTTTTTAAAAAAAAGCATTGCACTATTCTATTTTACTCTACAATTCAACTACACCACTCAAAGTTGTCAAAATGAATATTTTATTCCTTCACGAAATGAAGTTATGCCTATGCCGCTAACGAAACTTTTACCACTTGTGATGGTCCATCCTCAACGCTATGGACTCATTTAGTTCCAGATCAGAGTGGGATGCGTGCTGCCTAAACAAATAGCAAATTTTATGGGAAAGAGATTGGTCAAATCAGTCCACGAATATAAGCATACTGATAGGATTTGATAACTCTATTAATTATTCCTATTGTAGTTCAATACCTGCAGTAAAATAAAATTAACCAAGCAAAATTAGGCATGTTTTCAAAAGAGTCGATCATATTGGAAAATATGTAAACACCAAATATTCCTAAATTTGAATCGATCTTTGCTTACTCAGATGACGTGAGTCACACAATGCAAATTCGGTTTAATAATTTTATTGTTAACAGCTCTGAAAAGGTATGTTTTTCTTTCATTGCCAACATTTTGGATTTCACTCTCCATACTAAGGTTGCCACATAACTAGAGTATTGGGGAGGACGTAACAATAGATGGGCTGTCGCATCCGTCCATCAAGGTATAAATGAACCAAAGGACAATTTTTTCATGGGAAATGCCGCTGAATGCAAGTGATTGCTGCCAAAGAATACTTCATGACGTCATATATAATGGGTAGTTAGTGGAAATGACTAAACGAGAAAGTATCGAAAAGTCAACTTCGATCTTGTGAAACAAATCAAGTTTTCGAAGGGAAAAAAGGAGTAAACACATACGCAGTTCAGGAAATAGTCAACAAAGAAGTGCACACACTGTACTTAGTAGATTCACACCAAAAGACGTCGAGTGATCGATTAGTTCGGAATGGAATCGTCCATGAATTTAAAGTCAAAGTTAATGCAACTGATAAGTGTTGTGAACAATCTGTGAGCACTCAATGCAACCTCACTAAAATATCTACAAAGCTACTTATTGTCTGTTATGTGGTTGGCTTCAGGAGTTACCGGAATAACCATGCTTCTAAGTGCAATTTTTGTGATCACATGGATTGTTTACAAAATGTCTTGTGCTCCAAGGGCTGCTAGAACGGCTCGATCGACTTTAGTTGAGTTTGAGAATTGTGATATCCCAGCAAAAGCTATAGAGTTACGCAAATATAAGCGCAAAGCTTCCTTGGTGTCAACAAAGTTGCAAAAATTCATCAGATCTCGTTATGACAAGTTCATTCATCATGCACGTTATGGTGTAGAATGTCATTCGGGTAAATGTCACATTCGCATGCTTGATCGTGAGCCCAGTAGATTACCGTACAGAAGGATAGTGCATCTGTTGGCAAATAGAAGGAAACCCAAAGCCATTGTTCGCAAGTACATTCTGGCAACTAAAGTCGCTGGAAAAAAGGTTTGGCGCATTCGGCTAACTGCAGCAATCGAATACACGCTACTTTCGAAGCGTCTTCTTTCTTTAATTATTCTTATATTTACTGCTGAAGTTGTTTTCTTTTGTTTTCAATTTTGTCCAGATAGATAATAAACAAGAAGATCGAGGGTACTCGCCAAAAACTACACAAGTTATCTATATAGTCTTGTCAAATTGAATATCATCACATTTCCTGGTATTCCTTTTAAGAGAATTTTGAATTTGGTCATCGCTGCGTTTATTTAGCTAATTTGTACTTCTTAGTTGAGATCTTCTTAAGAAAAAAAGTTGGCAGCTGTGCTTTTGTCTTTTTTTAATTGGAAAATATCAAAAGCGTTTGTGAATGTAAAATAACGTGGTGAAACACGGCAGAGTTTCCAACTGAGTGAAGCGACTAGGGGAAAACTATGGCCGATCAAAATACTTACGAAAGGTCAATGCTGGCGACCTTCAAATATTATGTGCCAGTATTTTCAAATTGTGTACAAACCACGTACAAAAAAGATTTTAGGTAGAGAACTGATGTCGATTATTTTTAAGAGCACCTGAGTATGGTGATTTACGAGAATTACTTTTTATTTACAACTCGTTGTTTAACTTCCTATTTTTCAAAGAAATCATACGAGGTGATGAAATAATAATCTCTGCCCGAATTTTCCCAGGTCATTTTGAAACCAACCACAAGAAGGAACTATGTTCTATTTACTCAATGCTTTTACTACAGTAAACAGTGTAAACATGCGAAGAGGAGGGAAAGTCACTTCAGCATGGAAATAAAATTGCAAATCATTACTGGAAACGGATGCAAGAGTATGCTGAGAGGTCTGAGGAAAAGCAGATCGTGAAAGTTTGTGTATTTTCTCAAACGAATATGTTAGGGATTTGAGCTTGAAATGAAGAGGTGCGAAGTAAGTAAGTAATATCTTCAAGCATCACATATAACCAGTTGATGAAGAGGGAAAATTGTTGATATGTGTAACTCTTGCCGGGAAGCAATTTTCAATTTTTAACTCGTCACCCTACATCGTATAGTGACTGCATTTGTTTTAGAGAAACAACACATGAAGATGGACAGGTACATTGTTCCAAGAACCGAGTTCAATTGAATTAAGTAATTCAAAAATAGACCTCTAGAAAGTTAAATAAAATTTCTAAATGGAATTGAGCTGAATTGAGAAAAAGAATGTAGGTGGTTGTGGTGCTTCATGCATGATGTTATAAATGGTTGACTTACAAGACTAGACTAAATTAAATTATCAAGGATTAAGCAAACGAACTTCACTCAAGCATCTTACTTCTTCTGACTGACTCCCGTTTTAAGATCGTGAAGTAATCGAGTAAACTGATTATCAGCTTGTAGTCGAGATAGGGTTAGAAAATTGCCCTTGCAGTGAAAATAATACCCAAATGATATCGCTTTCCATCATTGTAGCTTTTTTAATCAATCTCGAATAACAGGAGAAGTAGACAAGATCTTTCTTCCCAAATTATGCGAGGAAAGTTTATGAACACTGAATAGAATTTTGAGGAATAATATCAGTTAACTAATATTGAGGCCCTCCCAGATGTTTTGGGTAATAAGCAAACATGGCTAATTTGAACTCGGGCACAAGGAAACAAAACCAATTTTAGGCATAAAAAAGCTGGGAATAGGTTTGAAAGTAATTGGGGAACAAAGGAACACCAGCAAATATTTAAAGGGGACAAGGGAACTAGGATCCTCCCCACCCCTCCCACCCCCTTCCTTCCCTTGGAGAGCCTCCATATTGCATGGTCAATTCTTATATCAAACCAATAACCTTTTATTAACTAATCTATTTATTGGAGCAAAAGAAAAACACTCTGATTTAAAGAAGAGGAACACCAGGAATCATGTGAGCAGTTCCCAATTTACACAAGCTCTCTGTTTATTTTGAATCCATACTACTGTATGCCATAATTATTTGCCTCGAGGACTTTAAAATTTAAATTAACTTACCTTTAAAAGCTGGTCGTAAGCGATTTCCACTCATAAAAACGTATTGTAAAATTTTCTTTAAGTGCACATAATATAAACAGTAATTATATTTAGGTACTAGGTTGCATAATCTGCAGGGAAGAAACCATCAAGGGAAAAAAACTTGAGTAGTAAACAAGAAAATGTCTGGCTTAATCTTAAAGTTTCTCCTATATTTATAGTTAATTTCTAAGAGAACAAGAATAGTACTTAGGTTGGTATGATGCCAATGCTGGTAATCCTGATAGTGATTCTGACAACAATTATGACAATGATGATGATTATCGCGACACATATTGATGCAATGATGATAAAATTGATTTTAATAATGGTGACGATATTAGCATTATTACACTTACAAGAAAAGTTCACAAAATATTTGATATTTGCAGTTTATATATTTTCAAAAAATGTTTAATGATTGTTCCTTTTTCCCACACAATAATTTTGAGCTGAGAATAGTACTGTACTAAACAGCTTTTACGGTGAGAAAATCATATTTTTCACAAACGTGCCAGCATTGCATTATTCATCACAAGTGAAGTTTTTAGCAAGTGAAATGATAAAAATAGCCTTATTTTATTTCCTCAATCGCTTCATTAAAAAACGCAAAAAGTGTAAAGTCTTTTTCCAGTGGATTCCTGATCACCACGTGAAAAAAATTACACTGTGACAGACAACTTCGAAAAGGAACACTGTTTGTATGGCTTAAGTATTAAAGAAGGCAAGATATTTTTTCCTTTAAATATATTTTGAAACTATCATCCCACAAAATGAAAACTGGAGTGCATAAACCGCAAAAGGTAGGTTTAATTTTAAATTAAATAATTACTATCCTGCACAATTGTTGAAATGTAAATTGACTCATTTTAGGAGTTGTTATTATTACATTATTACGACTACTGCAGTGGTGGCTCATTAAGTTAACAAGTAACTAGTTTACATCTTTCCTGGAATTCCTCAGGTGGTTGAGGTACTGAATTATGTGGAAGAAGCAGAGTAAAAGCAATGGAACCGTCATCAACTCAACACGAGAGCGTCAATATTGAAAGCTTTGACTATAAGAAGAGACCACATTAGAAACACTATCAACACATTATGAGGTGGAATAATCTAGCTCCTTGGCAAACGCTATCAGGTAAGACGGCATTTTTGTTCTTACAAGGAGTTTGTGTTTTCAGTTAAATTTTCCGTGCAGTTTTTTTTTTGTCATCTTTGGAAATGCTATGGGATTGATTTAAATGATTAGTAAAATAGAGTGTATGCATACTGTATATATGTGCATAAAATAACAATAGAAATACAAAAAATAGAAAGAAACACTGGTATGAGATTGATCTAAATGCTCAGTAAAATAGAGTGCTTGCATATGTAAGAAAACAGCAATAATAATAAAATAAATAAATAAAATTTCTAAAGCGAACGTATGATGATCGGGTAGGACAGGTAATGGTATTTGAGAAGAAAGAAGTCTAACGTAATATTCCATTTTAAAGTTAAAGCATGTAACATTCCGGCTGAGCTTAAAATATCTTCCTCTTCTCTCTTAACGTTGCTTTTTGGCTCTTCATTGATGAGAGCTACCGGCATCTTGTGAAACTAGTCTTGATTTCACAGCTAAGAAATTGCCAACAATAAAAGTAGATATTGATTGATATATTCTTAACATTAACATAGTAGCTTCTTCCTGTGCAAAGGGTCCCTGAAAACCACCGGTTTTTGGTGTGTAATCCTTGGTTTTACTCACACTCTGTGAGAAATAAGAGTTAAGGCAGATCAGTGGGCTGTTTCAGTTTTCCCATGGTATCATCATGAATGAAAATGTCTAAAACTCTACTGTGCTCAGTATTTGTGTTATTTATTCATGGTAAGGCGCCAAAGGAAAGTTTCAGTTAAACTAGGAGTTACATTTTCTTTCAATCTACCTCTGCAAATGTAGGTCGATTAATTTTCTTTCATCTTTTCCTCCCCAGTAGACGTGGAAGTCAACGGCACAAGCCTTAGGAGGCAATGTTCCCATATATCCCAGCCCACCCTTTCTAGGCGTTAAGGCAATATGAGAATGGTTGTAAACAACTCTCGCGCAACCTCAGATTACGTACCTGCCCCGAAGAAAAGCTTGGCTCAAACGAGAAAAGCGGCCACTGCATCGTCCAAGTTTGTAATCTTAAAAGGTAAGCATTGAAAAAACAGGCGAATAGACACCACTTCTCTCCATTTATCCTGAAAGTTTGACTCATTCATAAGGAGAACAAATTCCCATTAACACGCAATTCGCTTCATGGAATTAAGTAAATGAACCGTTCGAGGTATTTATCAAAGATGGATAGAAAAATTAGCTCAATGAACGTACTGATCTGTCCAGAAAGTAATGCATAACGCTATTTAGTTGGAGTTTCTAGGAAGAGGAAAGATATGGGACATGTTGCCCTTTCTGTAAACACTACATTTAATTAAGAGAACTTTGCTGAGTTTAGTGACGCAAAACACATTATGATTCAGGTTACTAATTTCCTTATATTATTTTCTTTGAGGCAAACAAACAGGCCTTGTACTTTAAAAAAGTGTTTATAAGACTTTTATTTGGTAAGTAAGTTCCATAAAACTCAAAGATGCCCTTTTATATGGAGGAAAATACATTGGGACTATAAAAGAAACATCTCGGCCACGCTCTTCGAATTCATTTCTTGTAAACTTGTATTTCTTTCAAGTTCAAAAGTTATCATTGCTTTCAGATTCTGCCAATTAGTTCCAACGCTATTTTCAATTTGCTGCAATGAAGCTAATGGGCATCGTTATTGCTATCACCTGGTGTATCACACAAACCACTTCAGCACCATATAGTCCAGGGAATTCCTCAACAGCCTCAGCCATGGACACTGAGAATCTAATCAAACTGCTGGTCGTCCCAAGAGTCATAAATGCCACTGCACAGGTCTCTTTTTCCTTTTCTTTCTTTTTTCCCTTCAGGTACTCTCTGAAGTAGGAATTTACGATACCATCAATTTGTGTCCTTGCACAATGGCTTCACTTGTGACACATTCCAAAAAATGTCAAACTTATCCTGTTTTAAACATTTCATTTTTTTTGTTGCATCTGGTGCAAGAAACTCCTCCTCCTCCTCAATTTAATACTTAGATTAAAAAAAAAACTGAAAGCGGCAATTTAATGCTTTGTCTTTTCTTTATATTGTAGATGAAACTGTTTTATCCCTTCATCAGTTCATCGAGCCTTCTCCAGGACCCACTTATCACACTTGGACTTGCTCAGAGTGAGGCGTGCACTCAAAACCAGTTGGTAAGGAGGCAATGATGGCAAGCCTACTTGCAAACGTACTTAATTAAAAGTTCTTCAACGAAACAAGAACTGCTCTGATTAGGTCCTAATGAAAAAAAAGTGGTAAGAGATATTTGTCAAAGATTCTACTGCTATACAAACTCGTACAGGTCTTTCATGCGTAAATCAAAGAAAATAGCTCGTTTACCGCAGAAATTAATTAATAAAAAATAAAAATAAAACAACCTTCAACGAAAACAACGTTTTTCGTTCATCAATTTTAACCTTAGGTGTTTCGAGAGAGAAACTCAAAACTGGAAATGCTCAGGACGATTCTTCTGATGCTTTTAGCGGAGTGAACACACAGCTTAGCTTATTATTTCAATATGAGTATCTTTTAGATATTTTGTCATTCTTCTTTTTGAATTATTAATGGTAAACATGATTCCGTAGCCACACTTGTAAACAACGAGCTGCGAAAATAGCTAAGCAAGAGATGATCTCAAAAGCTAAGTGTAAATATAACTGAGAAACGAAAAGAAAAAAATTCTCAAATATCTATGCGAATTTAATTAGTATTATCTATCAAAAAAGGCAGAGAAGCTAATCTCTTTAAATTTGGTCATTTGTTTTAACCTCAGATTTTTCAAGAAGTAAAGTGATACTCAATACACATCACTAATCACAAAGCACTCGACATTTGGCCTAAATTTAATAACCAGTAATATTTACTCAACGTTTCTGTAAGAAAATTAGAGACTTCAATAGCGCAGCAAAAAATGGCGGAGCTGGGCTGTCTAAATTAATAGCAAGAAACTAACTCCAAAGTATCATAAATCGAGTAAAACGTATCATAGCTGTCATCATTTTTAGGTTCACATTAACACTACCATTAACGTCACTCACTGTTGTTTGTCAGGGTGGTAATTATGTACAACAGTCTATCCTCTTTCAGCTAAGTATGAGACGCAGAACAGGCGTTACTATTGTATTGTATTTCACAGCGTTGTTTTTAAACTGTCTCATAAATTGTCTTCCTCTTCTGGATAAACGAAATCAAATGGTGAGAGTTAGCAAGCAATGTACAAACAAGATTATAAAGATAAAAGGAGGAACCAAATTTGGCACAAAGTTATGTGAGGAATTCTGAAAAATGTTATCATTGAATTATAGATCTTGTGGTAACATAATAAGATATTTGACACGAAAATCATCAGTCGATTCGGCTTTCGGTACATTTATAGTTAAATTAAGCGATGCAGTGATGGATAAATATAGAAAAGTAATTCTGAAAATGATTTAAAACCATGGGTGAGTAAATCCTGCTTACTGTGCGGATGTTGTTTCGATAGTCTAAGAGGAAGTTATCCTAAACTGAGTGATCTGTTCACTATGAAATTTTCAGATTCAAGACAAGCTTAAGATCTTGCACTCCAAAATGGCTGTGTTTATGGCTCCTTTGCACTTGACCTCTTCCTTTGAGGATAGTCAGGGGCCGTCGCATCGTTCTTTGGCAAGCGTACTTGAAGACCTAAGTTACTTCTTAAATGGCACGGTGATGTACATAGAACAAAAGGTGAGCCGATTAAAAGAAGCAAAAACCTTTTAAACAGTAAAATCAAGGGTCCACAGCAGGAGCCTGCATCTTTTATACAAAATATAATAAGATGAGTGCTGTTGCCGCTAACAATAAGACATGCAATGTACTGCCATAGTGGTACCGTAGAAATATAAGAAAAATACGGCTCGAATAGATATTAAGGGAAACTTCGTGCGAATATAGTATGTGTGCTTGCTTGCTGTGCTTGTAACTATGTTTAGATTGTTGTTATTTCCTACTCAGTATGGTCTTATTATGTTTTTTGAGGTAATTCCTCTTGTATAGGGCATGCATGAAAATGCTGCTATGATCTTTGCAATGGTAAAAGGAAACGCGGAGAGCGTTTCAAAGACTCAATTCCGTGGAAACAGCGTGGACCGGCAAAAATAAGGCCTGACATTTAATGTGGATCTAGACATGTAATTTTATATCTTTTTGTTTTCTGAAATTAAAATATCCCTGCATTATTGGAAATACAAAAAATGTAGTGGCGCGAAAGCGCGTTGTAATGACAACAATGCAGCACGACAGGTTTGCAGCTACTTTACAGCAGCATGCAGTTATAAAATTAAAGTTGATAATCGGGATCCGCCGAAAAAGACAAACGATTTAAGTAAGTTTCACTGGAATTTCCTTTACAATATTTTCCTTTGAATGGAAAGAAAATTGTTTTTGAAAAGGTGTTAATATGAACCAAGAACGGATATCTGGGTAAATTGATCCTTTGCGAAAAAGCGCGTGCCATATTCATGGCATCCAAGTCAAGTGAGCCAGTGTCTTCGTTTTTAATTTGCTTTCATGATGTTACGAAAATCATCTCAAGCCCATCATTTCCGTGGCACAGTGATCAGCAGTTAAAAAAAGGTCAGAAAATAATACTAACAAGTTTGAGTGGGACTTATAAATACTTAGAACCCCTCCTGGCAAATGTAATATATAGCGCTTCATACGACTGTACCTTGACATACTTGCTCTGCCCTTGAATTTCAGTTAAGCCGAAGACACGGTTCAGCACTTGTTACTAGACAAATTTTGCATGATATTGACGCTAGCATTTTCCCGAGTGCGTTTCATAAGGCCTTGAGTATTTGAGCCTGGTTTCCAACGGTCTGCGACACAGTGGCAATGGTCGGGAAAGTAGAACTAGATTTAACTTCCACGACCATTACGATCGTGTCGCAGACCGATCGCAGACCGTTGCAGATAATATGGAAACCAGGCTTAAAGCAACCTCTGTATTCAATGGACCTTTTATGACGCCATATTGTTTGGGGGAGGGGAGCATATATGTCAGTGCAGTGCTGATGTCTGGGATGGAGGTTAGGCTTATAAAGCCACCCCAAATGTCCCACACATGTGGTACATATAAGCCATGTCAGAGTGCTCAAACTAGCGAGCTAGTGAGCATGCGCAATTGCTAGCGGCAATGACTCATCCCAGTAGAGTGCTCAATTTGGACATGAAAGCAAAAGCTTTGTAATGCCAAAGAGCTATATTTAACTATGCAAAAAGCCGGTACCGGTACCGGTACCGTAAAAAACCGTTTTTTTTT
>NC_090885.1:42593703-42598703 GCF_036669925.1 Montipora capricornis
AGGGTATATTTAGTTTAAAGATCCACTAAAGCGCCATTCGCGTTACAATGACTTTCGACGCCATTGAAAATTAACAAGAATTAGTGAAATTTCCAATTGTTACCGGAAGACTGTACAGAGCGAGTTGAGTACAAAATTATAAATACAAATAGCCAGACAACAGAGATCACAGATCCACTTAAGGTGTTCGATTCCTTCTCTGTCTTTGTTGAACTCATAAGTTAAGGGGATCCACCCCCCAATGTCCGTAACCCCCAAAATTTTATGACATACGCAGAGTACTTTCCTAGAAAGATTGCTGTTTCCTGGAAACGCGGGATGCTTTCGTTAATTGTTTACAACGAAAGTTGCGAAAAAAAATGTCAGCCAATGGGGCGAAGAAAATTTATCGGCGGGCAGTTTTCTAGTAAATATCAGCCGCGAAGAAAATAAAAACAGAAGAGAAACTAGACGAAAACAGCTGTAGTGTTGGTGGTCAGGCTTCAGCGGCAGCAACTCCGGAAAGTGTTTTTCTCAAGTTTGCAAGCGAGCTTGCTAGGATCGACAAACTCTCTCGTGAATGTAAACGACTAACATCAGAAAATACAGGACTCAAAAGGACAATCCAAACGCTTCGAAAAAGTAAAGGTAAGCATCGGATAAGGAAAACATGGGTAGATGTATAACTCAAGTCATATTTTTTTTGGAATTGGCATACTTAGCTAGGCAGCGTTTACACGAACACGGTTTCATGATCTCGAAACCGCGTCAAAATCGATGCGGGTTGGAAGTGTTTACACGGATCCGTTTTCACCAGAAAATCCAAGTCGTAATGGTATAAACGAGCGCTGCACTACGTGCTAAATTCACTATTTTCAATTGAACAATACAAATTTCGCACCAAAATAGTAACCGTATTCAAATCGATGCAGTTTTGCTGTTTACACGACAGATAAAACCGCATCGTTTTGAAAACGCTCCACTTTTGGCAGCGGTTCCAAATCGACACGGTTTCGATAACAGTTTCGATCGGTGTCGTGTGAACGGAAGGTGTAACCGCAGCGAAATCGATGCGGTTACAAATGAAAACGCGTTCGTGTAAACGGTGCCTTATTATTACGGCTGCTTTGAGTGGGCTTCCCAACACAGACGCAAATTTTGGCGTGAAACAACTAACCTGCATCCGTCCTGTTCATTCAGTACAGTTATAATGCCTTTTAAGGCTTTATAAGCTTAAGGTTGAAATTTAAGTTCAACTGGGCCACAGAACGGACATTCATGATCGACATTTGATTGAAACAACGTTGAATATTTAATAATTCCACGACACCGAGCTTGTGAAAATCCTTTGTATACATTTTTGCGGGTAGCTAGCGGGGTGAAAAACGTTAGCGTGTTCTCCTTAAAATGGGGTAAAAGAAAGTTTTACTTTAGAGAGACTAAAACAAACGCCTTAAAACTTATTGCAAAAAGTATGTTTTAATAATTGACCGCTGTAAAAGGTCTCGCAGCCGTTAATAATCCTGTGTTAATTCTGTGCATCCAGACTTTGCTTTTATTTTGGACACTAAATAATGTAGCAGAGCTGGAAGAAACAAAGCATTTTCGATACATGCCAACACAGAAACTCTGTTAATACAAAGAAACATTACTCAGAGGAAAAAAACGTGAAAAAAATTTTAAATGGCAAAGTAGATGATCTTGTACCGATCGCGGAGGAGTCCTTCTCATGTCGAATTCGATCTAGTTATAAATTTTTAGACTTTTTTTTGGAGTTATGACTCTAACAAAGGAGGGGAGGAAAGGCACATTGTGGGGGTGCACACATGGTGCCATGAAACTTGCTGTGTCCACTTTGGATGTCCCCATGGATAACATCTGTCGCTGTTCATGAAGAATAAGACTTGACTGAGGGGTGGCTCATCAAAAAGGGGCAACTAACTAACATTTAGAAAGGTTAAAGTCAATTTATAGTCAATCTACCTCACATGTGACCAGTATTTTTTACGTTTTAACAGGGTTTTAAAAATTCCATGTCAGTTGTGATTATCGCCAGTGAGATTTAAGAATTTTCACTGAAACATCCCTAGACTATTGCTGAAATAAAGCTATGAATTTTTTTACATTAGTCACAGCATACAGTATTTGAAAACAATCAGTTGTTTCCTACATGTATGTGCTTTGCTTTTTTTTTTCAGCTGATACCTGTTTTGGAAAGATTTCCAGAAATTTTAAATACCCAGACCATTCAAATACCAAAAGTTACAAAGGACTTCGATTTTTCATTTCTTTCTCAGAAATATTGGTCATTGGTGACATAGATTGACTGTAATTGTAATAAATGAATCCATGGTCCCAGTTTCAGTAGGCAGAAATCACAGTCATGACTCATGCTACAACAAGAAACCTTAACTGAATATCAAGATGTGTGAGAAAATGTTATGCCATTGTAGGAATGACTTGAATTTTTCTTTGAGTTTAAGTGTTAAAGCTTAAAATGAAGTCACCTTTCTTTCAAATACAGCACATCACACAGCATGTGCTTGCTCTTGGTTGATTGATTGGTTAGTGAACATTTCAGGATAATATACTCTAAATAAACCACGGATATTGTCGTTTCATATTACAACTACCCAGGGCTTTTAAAATTATGAAGTTGATGTCAGTTGTAAATATTAGTAGGTACCAAAAACCGTGAACAATATTTCAGTTTTATTTGGTCTTACGAATTTTTTCATTAAAGTGCAGGATGGTATATTTATTACCCGCTAATGGATCAAATCCATTTTATTCCTGTATAATTTGAGTGTCCTTAAAAAATACAGTAATAATATTGTGCTATAAAAAAGGCATTGCCTTAACCTTTTCATTCTTTGAGTTTAATTGTCTAAGAGCGTGACAATAACAGTAGTGATATACCCTGACAAGCTATGAAGAGCAGGTTCCCATTAGTAGTTGATGAATCGAAATTGCCACATTGTTTCGCCAAAGTACAAAATGTAGCTAATTAAGTGACCGATTTTGCGCATAAATGTACTGGTTTCCGATTTTCATTGTGTTTACCCTTACAACATTTTCATAAGTTAAGTGTTTAGTATTTTGTATTGTATTATTAGTGTTATGTATGTCGTCAAGGTTTGAAAATTAGAAAAACTCATTGCGTACCTTGCCTGCAATCTTCAGTTGCCTTCCCTCAATTCGATCGAACAGCTCTCCAGCACGAGACGGTTCTTGACAACTCAGTTTGGTTACTTCGAGCGCGCGTTAAGAAAAATAAAATAATTCCTTGAATAATTGATCTATAAGTGTTATTGCAAAATTTGCAGAGATTAGTAACTTTTGACCAAGGGTTGAGTTCACTCTTAAGATTTGCCGTATCCTGACCGTAAAAAAATTAGTTTATTCATTGCTGAAATCACACCATTACACGTTAAGAATGGGGCTTTAACTTTAGAGAAAGTTGTAAACTCTTTACACTTTAGAAAGTAAAAAGTTTGATCGAATATATCCTTGATCTGATTAACTCTCGCACAGGACTAATCTCGGTAGAAAATAGGTCGGTTTGCAACCTTCATCAAATAATAGCACCAGATTTGTAAATTTCCGAGGTGTGTTGGGTAACCATCTCAGTTAACGCTTGCCCAAATTCCAAATACTTATTCGGTAAATGGTCTGGATAAAAGCAGTGAAGAAACTAATTTTAAGAAAAACACGACACTCCTGAGTTTTACAGACGTGTTTCGGCAGTTGCCTCTGCCATCTTCAGTGTGAAATGAACAATAAAGAAGATGGCAGAGGCAACTGCCGAAACATGTCTGTAAAACTCAGGAGTGTCGTGTTTTTCTTAAAATTAGTTGCTTCGGTAAAGGTGTCTGCGATGTTTAATCCAGCCACGTCGACCTGATTCAAATTGCCATTTAAAAGAAGTTTTACATCGTGTTGTTTAATAAAGTATTCAAAAAAGGAGCTTCCATTTAGCTTGGCTGTTATGGCAAAGGTACCTCTGTACCCATTTGACCTTCAAAGCACAGTTACAGGATTGAATATCTAGCATTTTTAGTCCACCATCTTTATCTTCGTTAATTATCACACGCCTTAATCTCCCCTTTCCTCCCTACAAAAAGTTATAGAGTAATGGATTTTCTTTAGACACAGTTGCGAGGAGGAAATACGTGACATGATGTAGACAAGCTGGGATGATGCGATGATTTTGATAACTGTTATTTTCGCTAGGAGGGTTAATCTTCTTAGTTACTAAAAGTTTAGGATTCGAGAGACTTTTTTTTATTTTTTTTCCTGGTAGTTTAGTGTAACAGCTTCTTCCTCGTTGGTCGAGAACCATACACCAAGAGCCTTGACCTTCCGAAAGGACCACTTGACATTTTCTTTTATATCCAATTTCAGTCTGTTCGGTTTTTAAGTTCATCTCTCTTTAACAGTCTCTCATTTGCGACATTCCGTGTCTTGACTGACCCTCCCTGAGTAGCAAGTGACCTCAAATAAAAAGTTACCCCTTCCCTGGGTAAGATTTGACATGAACGCGCTTTCGCCAAATATTCAAATTTCGAACTTGTGCAGTGATCGGCTATTTTTGAATGTCCCTCGTGAATTTCGCTATTGTAATAACAGAGAGTTTTAATTTCCCTCGTGAATTAATAAGCCTTTGTATGGCGCTTAAGCTATTGTTTCAAGATCTCCTTTTATGGCAATACTTGCAGCGCCAAACAATAGCTATTGTCTTTGAATTTTATCCACTTTTCTTGATACGCCAGAAAGCCTCGGTTTTTTCGTAATTGACTCTGAGACCTGACAATTTGGCAGGTATATAAAAAAAGATCAAACGACATTTCTATGGAAGACCGTTCAATATAAGAGTAGTATCGATATCATAGGCATATTTGCTTAATTTGCACGCGTTGTACAAAATTTGAATACTCTGAATTAATTTATTACGCCTTATTACCGCCCCTTAAATTTCGGCACACAAATGAAAAGATAAGCTGACAGGGGACAGCCTTGAC
>NC_090885.1:42603703-42616203 GCF_036669925.1 Montipora capricornis
ATCCTATATATGGAGAGACTGTATTTCTTGAATGCGTGACAGTGAAATAAAAAACGGAGGGAAAAAATGTTTCAACACTTGAAAGAGACCTTGTTATTTGAAGTATTGACATTACAACACGTAACAGCAATGTTATGGTACCATCTGAAACACTAATTATTGCTTAAAAAGATGCAGTCATTTTTGTGAAAATGGGAAAGCCTTGCACAAACACCCTATATTTTGGCTTTAGTTGCTCATATATGAAAAACGAACTCGGTGGCACCAATTTTTTCTTGCACAAAAGTGATCAGCAGGTCAAGATAAACTTTCCGCAAGGTTTAATGAAATTCTATAGAGCGGATTCAGAGCTACCCTAAATTTTCAATTATTTAAGGTGGCCTGAATCCGCTCCACAGAATTATTTTAAACGTTGCAGAAATTTTCATTCTGGCACGCTGATTACGATTCAGAAATAATAAATGGGGGTCACCGAGTTCGTTTTTGAGATATGAGCAGCTAAATCCAAAATGTGTGGTGTTTTTGCAGGGCTTTCTTGTTGCCACGGTAGCTTTTTTATGTCGTAAAAATGACCGAATCTTTTTCAGTAATAATTAATGTTTGATATGGTATCATAACATCGTTGGTACGTGATAAAGTGTTTCAGTATCAATCCTTCTAATAAGAACGTTTCTTCCAAGTGTTGAAACTTAGTGGTTTAAGCCACCTTAAGAGGCTTGCTACTTCTGTCAAAATACTCTTCCTGGACTGGCTGTCTCGTTTTCAATGCACTCTAAGATTCCCTTGTATCGTATGTCATTGGTGTAAGCTTTTGGTTCGACGCCCTATCAATAACTGTGTCACAAGGATGATTTTAGAGTTTTCTCCGCAGAGCGTGAAGAATGATTCTTCCAGAAATGTACCCACTGCATTTGACCTTGTGAATTCGGAACGCCGCCATCTTGGTTCTTCATCAACTCCTCGTACTCGTCGTAGAAGCTATCTCACTGGGAAGTTGAATTATTATTGTAATTCATTCGCCTGTTTCCAATTACAACGCCATGCTATTTCAGGGGATATACATCCAAATCCTGGTCCTACCCTGGAACAAAACTCTTGCCAGGAAACTAAACCAACTCGCAAGATGAAACTGTCGTGCTGGTCTCTCAATGCTAGGAGTGTGGCTAATAAGGGATGTGAGCTGATCAGTCGACTGTCTTACAAACCATGCGACTTAGTAGCCATAACTGAAACTTGGCTTGATCAGTCAATTGAGAGTTCCGAATTATTTACTCGCTCCTTTCAGGTCCATCGACAAAGCATTATTAAACTATTAAACTATTAAACTAATTTTCCTTAGGGGCAAAACAAACAGGTCTGCTGCTAGGACTTGTCACGGTCTATTGGGTACCGGATGGGGTAACAAATGCTCTTTGATTTTGCAGTCTCGGTACTTGTTGCAAATTTCACACTTGGCCACTTATTCTTTGATCTACTCGCATACCCCAGGCCAATAGACAGTTTCTCTGGCTCTGTTGAGACATTTCTCTACTCCCAAATGGCTGCTATGGATTTTGTCAAGCACCTCACTGGAAAACTAGAGGGCGTGATAAGACGATCCCCTTTCATGAGTAAGCCATCACAAGTACAAAGCTCTTCCCTAAAGTTCCAGTACTCTCTTAACTCTGGAACCAATTCTCAACTGATTTCTCTAGTAGCTCTGTCAGAAGCTTATTGATGTCGGCTAAGTGAGGAATAGTAAATTTATGCAAGTAGTTCACCATAACCATGAATCTCTGGGGAGATGACTTATCATGAGGTACTGGCGTATTGAAAATGGCTTGAGCTTTGTTTGGACTAGGACTCAAGCCATCAGTCCCAAATACATGTCCTACATATGCTTGCTTGTGAAACTTGCACTTCTCCTCACTGAACCTCAAATTTCTCAATTTCCACTTCCCTCTGCAACACCTTCTTGAAAGTGAGATCATGCTCTTCTACATTCTTGCCCCACACTAATAAGTCGTCAACTATCTCCTCACATGGCTCTCTGGAATATTTCAGCGGCTCACACCAACCCAAACGGTAACCTTCGAATATAAATCTGACAAAAGGTGTGTCAAACGTGGTTAGCCGGGTGTTAACCATTCTTTCCATTCTGTCCAGTTCAGCTTTCACTTTGTCCCTTAACAAGTACGGGATTCGCCTGGGCGGGTGGACTACAGGGGTGATACTGGCATCAATGTTTATCTCATATTCACCAGGGAGAGTGCCATTTCCACTGAACTTACCTTGGTACCACTTGAGTATTTCAGTATGAGGATCTTCATCACCCCTACACCCTACGGTAAACAACCAACGTACGCAAACCAACTGGCATGCCATCTCCCTCAACCACCTGAACCTCCATCGCATGGTATCTATCTTGGCACAAAACTTAAACGTCAGTCTTTCCGATTGCTTTGGTTTCATTTGATTTTGATCTAGAATCACATTACACTTTGCTCCAGTGTCAATCTTAAATGTTATGGTACAATTATTGATCTGAAATTCACATAACAATCTTTGTCCGTAACGTGATTGAGGCCAATAGCACCGATAAAGAATGGCTTTCACCACTGACACTTTCGTTACCAACCGCTTGAACATCTTTTAGGTTGCTTTGCACACTTTGGCAAAATCTGACAAAAATCCATACCTGCTGCTCCAGCTCTCATATTCTCCTTTTCTTCTTTCTTTTTTTTTCTCGAATTGTCCGGCTCCTCACTCGATTTCACAACGTGTAGTACTTTTTCTGCAATCAAAACCTTAAGGTGTGCTGAACTAATTTCGGCTGCGCGGCAAATATCGAATGCAAGTTTCGAGATTCAATTCTGACTCTCTGAGATGTCGAATCCTCACTGTATCATTATTTACTCCACAACCAATCCTATCACGAATCAACTCATCTTTGAGGTCTGCAAATTCACATCCGGACGCCTTGTTTTGTAAATCTATCACGGAGGCATCAATCGACTCATCTACTAGTTGATTGCTTGAAAGCTCAAAATGCTAAATTCTTCCGTGGATTGCAATACCTCTCAAACGTCTTCATAATCTGATCGACTTTCTTGTTATCGCCATCTGCATTCCACTGAAACGTATTGCAAACCTACAGAGCCTCCGATCCGGTCACAAGCAGCAGTGTCATCGTTCGAACGTTTCCATCTTTTCTAACCAAACCTGAGGCGATTTCGTAAATTTCTAATTGCAACTTGAATCGCGGCCAGTTCTCTCCTAGATTTCCAGGGAGCGCTAAAGCACTGAGTGGCGTAACATATCCATAATATAAAGTTTCTTCTGACACCATATCAACAAGTATGAACTTCAAGATGGCGTTTTCCGAATTGTCCAAAGGGCCCCAAAGGTACTCGCAGGTTACTAACATTATCATGTCGCTTAAAATTTTGCCGTCAATTTGCATAATTTTCATTGCAAGGGTTTTTATGAGATTTGATTTTAGTCACCGTACTCCCTAAAAATAATCTCAACAGAAGTTCTTTTTGAGAGGTATTCTCGTTATTTACAACCGTCAGACCTTAAAGGATTATAATGGTTCAAATTCAGCAAAAGTCCGATTCGCTGTAATTTGGGCCGTGTTTGCAATTTGGGCCGTGTTTGCCTCTCAACTAATATGGCGTCAGAAACGGTGAGTAGGTCTGTTGCCGCGCGTTATTATGCATGTTTACACTTGCTTAAGGACGTTCGCGCGAAAATTTTTCAACATTGATTTTTTCTGAAACTTTTACCACTGTAAGATGATGAGTTAGTTATGTCAGAAATGTAAAAAAAAATGGGGGGTCACCGACTTCGTTTTAGAGAGAACATGCCCGGAAAAAAACCCAAAATGTGACAAAATCGGGCTTCGTTAGCGAATAAGGCCAGTGTCTGTAAACCCAAATACACTGCAATTAAATCTTTGAAATGAAATCTTCTCTGCCAAATATTGTTTAAGTGGACTTATTAAGTGAATTTAGTCAGCTGGTGAGGTTCCTTAAAGATCAAGTTCGCATTTAGCGACCACAGTTTCACGCGCCTTGCAGCCGCAAGATGGCAGGATTTGATGTCCCGTGAGCAGAAATCTTTAAATTTTTTTAACTTCCCACATTGATTTTTTGTTCATTTTTTGGACAACGTGGAAATAATTGTAAATAAAATCCGTTCCTGGAAAGAAAAATTGGGGTCACCGAACGTCCAAGACCGTTAAATCCAGGCAAAGCTATAGCAATGGCCTTTTGCCCTACCATTTCTCATTTTATTACTTAGCGCGTGCGCTCGTGTATGACGTGGCGTGTGCATTTGCGTGCGCAGTAAGGATGCGCAGAAACAATTGGCGCGAATTTGAATTTTGACCAGTACAAGCCGATTAGTCGATCACCGACTTACCCACATTTCTTACACTTCACGTTATCACCTGTTCTTTAAATTCTGTTGTTATTGTAATTCAGTTTACACATTCTTGCACGGAAATCTTGTTTTAAACGCAAATAAGGCATTTCGTTCACAATATGTTTTCAATGAAAAAAGTGCAGTATATGGCATATAGGGTATAGTTAGCTCCAATAAAGGTTACACACTAAACACTTAATGACTGGTTCCTCGGGAAACCGTTCGTTTTGTTTTCCGAGAATCTCAATGTTTCCCCGAGGCGCAGCCGAGGGAAAACATTGAACAGTGAACATTGTTTCCCGAGTATCTCAATGTTTCCCTGAGGCACAGCCGAGGAAAACATTGAGATTCGAGGGAAACAAAGTAAACCGTTTCCCGAGGGACCAGTCATTAAGTGATTTGTTCTATATCACATGCAACTACATCACATGCAAACAAAGTAAACCGTTTCCCGAGGGACCGGTCATTAAGTGATTTGTTCTATATCACATGCAACTATATCACATGCAACGGCAACAGAAACGGCGGTCGTCGGTCAACATTCGCGGGTACCACTGCTATCCTTTGACGTCATAGATTTTGCACTATTGCCCGCTCAGAGACTTTTGGCGGGAAACAGTTTTATTGCTAGATTTCATGTGACCTCGAAGTAACCAATAAGAGCGCGCGCTGCTGGGAAAATTTTTCAGCTATATAACAAAATGGTTTTGTTTCAGCAGATGGTGTCCAGAGGATTCACTGTTCCTGGTGTTACCACGATACCCGAATCAAATCTGAATGGACAGACCCGAGGTTACCTCACTGCGCTGGTACAAAATAACTTGGTGGTGAGTCCATTTAAGATGACTTCGATTTGTTTAAGAAAACGCTTCTCTGTTGGTTACACACTTTGCTAAACCATTATATGATCCTCTTAGAGAAAAAGTGAGTTCATACATACAATCTTAATTCAAGATCTGGTGAATAAATGATGGTATTTTCGAAAACACTCATGAAATCTTCCCGATGAAGTAACACCTTATTCTTTGACTTGCTTTTCAGACAATAACCGTCACAAGTGGAGTGGTTAAAACATACAGAAACTACGTCATCGTGCGGACACTTTATGACGTTATAAATGAGGCCAGCTCTTGTTTTTAGTAGGAAAACAAGAGCAAGACGGTTATGCCAGATATAATATAGCAAAACACGCTGTTTTACCATATTATTAGAATATACTTAAGACTAGTCAAAATTAAAAATCACCCTAGGAAAAGACACTAAGCAAATGCACTAGTTGAAGTCCATACAAACAGCCAAGTGTTCATTAGCTAAAAAGGTGAGAGAGGCCTCTACATATAAATGGATAGAAATGACCATAAATGCTTATAAGGGTTTTATTGAAGCAATGTTACCATCATTTCCTATGACTAAGCTTTCTTGAACCGTCAAGAAGCTGCGAGATTTTGAAACAAAAGCTAGCTTGAAGTTTGAAGTAGGGTAAACACTGCATTGTACGTAAGCAGTATCAATATCGTATCGTAATGAGATAGTATTGTACGGTAAGTTATGTTTGTAATGTTTCAAATAAATTGTATTTTGAAAAAAGCAAGTCTCCTTCGTAAAACTTTATTCTAGCCGTAAAAGTTTGTAAACGTGTGTTTTCCAAAATTCTGTGTTAACCTGTTTTTAGGGTAAGCTGACTGTACATTATTCTCGCTGCCCTTGAGTGAACTCCATTAAGGGATCTTGCAGTAAGGCACGGAAATACGTTCTCCAAATTGTCATGCAATGAGTGGCTCTCGTTGTAATGCTACAATAATAAATGGCCCCAGGGAATTTAAGAGGGAACAGTCTAATGTGTGCAGTGTGCTTTACTTTTCTGCTGAAGCTTTTTCAGATACAGTCAATTTGGCGTTTCAAGAAGAACGCAAGTGTCTACAATTACACCCAAACAGTAACTGCCGTCAATATGTTTTGTACTTTTTCTTCCACACCTGACGATGGCAGGTAGCAGGTAATTATAACAGAATGTGAAATTCTCACAAAGACTGGTCAGTTAATATGACCACAGCTCTTGAAGATACCATAGTACTACATGTGATGCAAACTTTGTCACTGTAGAACAGTGTGGTGTCGTTTGCATAGAGCGTAGGTTCGCCCTCAATTGTTGTAACAGAGTGATATTACATTTAGTAGGGGAAATTTAACCGTAAACTTGGACCCAATAAGATGCTCTCAGGGGAATTCGCAATTTCTGCATTCAGTTGTAATGTGGATGTGATGGCAACGCATGAGCACGACGCTAATTGCTCCTCCATGACCACACTTCTTTCCTCCGTCACTTTATCAAGAAAAGAAACATTCCTTCTGTTAATTCCATTACCCATTGGTTTTCGTGGCAGAGCCTGTTTTCATTAACAAAATTGGTCATTACTTCCAAATCCAGAAATTTTAAGGAACTTGCTTCGTGTACCTAACATCAGTAAGGGTGTGTAATTCCGTCAGTTTAGTAATTCACCTATTTTGGGGATCTGAGTATGCAAACGATAGATTTTCCATTTCGACGGAACGGTGGAGGTCCTTAGACTGCACTGGACTGGAAAAAAGAGGTTGATTCCATCGTTTTCGGGAAGTTGCCCATCTCATTGCGATTGTTTTGTGTAACAAATGAGTGTTTTAGGTTTTTGCGTCTCAAACCGCTGCAAAAAGTTGCAATTTGAGGCTGACGTCAATGTTACGGACAAGATAACAATAGTATTTCAAATGCTCTTCATCAAGAATCTTAAGCCCAATTTAAATACCCAGACGGACTCCATACGTGCGAAACGTTTTGTTTAATTTTGTAATTATTATTTACACACGTTATGGCTTTTAATCAGCTATTGTTTTTTTAGTATTTATAGACTGAAACTCACTAACATATTTTGACTTGATAGTGACGTTTAGCTAACGTCGAAACGTCGTCGCTTTTTAGCAATTTTTTTTTAAATCTTAAAATGATTTTAAGAAATGTTTTATCGCAGTCTTTTATAGGCAAATGCTTTTCAAAATCACTTCTTGTTCGTATAGTACAATTTTTTTTTTACGGAATAGGTCAGTGTTTGATGTTTTCATTCGGCGGGTCTAATTTGCAAGTCGCAGCTGGTCGCGGGTTGCAGGTCATTTTTTCATCAACACAGAAACTTTTGTTTAGGCTTAATTAGGCCTAAGGTTAGCTTTTAAGAATGTTTAGGATACTTTCTGTATTTGTGAAACAATGACCTGCAATCCGCGACCTGCGACCTGCGACCTGCAAATAAGACCTGCCGGTTTTCATTCCAAGACTAATTCCATTGACTCCTCAATATTCTGTACAATGCCATTTTTTTGCGAAAAGTTGCATTTTGAGATCGATTCGTAACTTTTTGATTCAGACAAGTTCCGCGGCCTCAGTACCTTTTTCATTCCGTGACTTTTTTTAGGTGTTCTCTCCAAAACGTTTCAAAATGTTGCAAAATTAAAAATGTAAACAAGCCTTACCTGTAAGGTGAGGTTTGATTGAAATTCTACCTGCGTAATTGTGTCTAGAAGCAAATAAATCTATTTCTGGTCTGCCCCAACGTTTTACTAGCAGTTTGAAAATACTGGGATTTAACTGCCATTCAGTCCTATCTCGAAATTTGCGACTGAACCTGTCAGCAGTCTCATTTTGAATTCCTAGAATATGGGTTGCAGTGAGCCAAATCTTCCTCTTGAGGCACCAAAGCCAAACTTCTCGTGCTACCTTATTGCATGGTTTAGAATGAGTACCACCCATATTATTAATAAATGCCACTGCAGTAACATTATCAAGCTGTAAAAGAATGTGTACACCTTCATCTTTAGCACAGAGTGCCTGGAGGCCTAGTTTAGCTGCCTCACGTTCAAGACAATTGATATGCTTATTTTCAGCAATTTCTTGGGCAAGCCATCTGCCTCCAGTTGGTCTCATACCATCTCGGTGCGCGTCCCATCCTTCCAGGGAGGCATCAGTCGTCAGTGTAAAATAGGGATTACCGTGAGAAATTTTCTTTGGGTATTGGGAACTTTTCTCTATCCACCACCGAATATCTGATTTAGCAAGCTCTGAAAGCTGCATCTGAGCTTCAAATTTTCTCAATTTCAAGCTGTTTGTAGTACAAGGGTCCATATTCTACACCAGATGAACAGGAAACTGAAGTACCAATCAGTTGAGCAGCTTCTCTAATCGAGCATGACCGTCTGCTTATAATATCTTGTCCCAAACGAGTAATGCTATCAATTTTGTCTTTAGTGAGACTAACAGTCATAGAGATTGAGTTCAACACAGATCCTAGGTGTACTATAACTTGAGTTGGCAGAGTGACTGATTTTTTCCCTGATACAGTAAAGCCTAGCTCATTAAAAAGGGCATATGTGTCATTGACATTTGTCTGATATTCAGTAAATGTATCTCCAAGCAGAAAACTGTCATCAAGATAGCCGCTAGAAACATGACTTCTAGCTCGCAAAGTGGAGTACACTGGTTTCATAAGTTTGGTAAAAATTCACGGTGCAGAGCTAAGAGCATTAGGTAAGGTAACAAATTTATTTAGCTGATCTTGTACTTGAAATTTCAAGTACTTTTGTGATTCTGGGCTAATGGAAACTGAATAAGATGCATCTGTTAAATCAAGGGATCCTATAAAGCAGTTTTGCTTCTTTAGATTGATGCATGATTGAAGGGTATCCATCTTGAAATGAATATGTGGCAAATGTGTGTTTAAACATTTGAGATTCAATGTTAATCTATATTTCCCATTCTTCTTAGGGCGCAGAAAAACTGGGGAGATAAACTCCCCATCTTCGTGAGCACATCTTTCAATAACTCCTTTTTGCATGAGCTCTGTGAGGAGGGCATTTAAACTATTTCCTCATGTTTATCAAGTGTTGGTTGCTTAGGTGGATGATCCTGAAAGCGTACTGAAATAAAATCAATGTGGTAACCCTTGACAATGTCCAAAATTACTTTGTCAGATGTGATCTTTGTCCATTTCTCATGGTGAAATTTCAGTCTACCAGCCTGCACAATTTGTTCATTGACCAGTGTTTTGCCACCTTGCAACCTAGGTTTACCACTAGTAATTGGTCTATCCTGAAGACTATTTACAGATTTTGCCTTTGTCTTTCTGATTATCGTCGAGGCTGGTACTGGGGTTGGCTTCGCTGTGGCGGATGTTTGTAGCCTTCCCTCTGTTTGCCGACAGAGCCTCTGCCCCGGCCTAAAAAAGGGAAAGGTCTTCTGTGTTCTGACCTCCCAAGAAAGTTCTGACCACTACCATGAGGTCGTTTCTGCTTGATTGTTACTTTGGACGTAACTTTACTGGCTTCTGTCAAATCTTTCACTGACTTACCCAGCTCAGTGCCAAACAACAGTCCGTCCTCAACTGGATTTTGGTCACTGCAGAGAAGGCGATATTCTGTTTTCATGTCACCCTCCTTCTGAGGTCCATTTCATGTGACGAGTCACGTAGGAGTGAAATGCTGTCAGACAGAATTTTTGTAACTGCTTCCGTGGTGGGCAAAGGTTTCTGGTCTTTTTCAGCCTTCATATAATCATCTAAAAGTCTGGTAACTGCAGTTATTCCCTTTAATAGGGGTTTTTGGGCTTTTTCACGTTCTCCGTTTTGATCTTTTTTCTGACAGAGTTAAATATTTCTGGGCTGACTCGTACAACTTCTAGGCGGGTGCAGTTGCCCGGTGTTGGAAATTTATCCATCAATTCATCCCTGGCGTCTTTACTCACGCCCTTACTGAGCAGTTGTTTTACAAGCTCTGACAATTCAGAGTCTAAATTCTCCCCATCCCTTTGTGGCTTGTTTACCACTTTGGCCATATTATGTAGAACACCAGAATCCTTCTTTGCTTTTTTCCTCGGCGGTTCGTCGTCGTCAGATGGGCCTTGCACTGCATTTTGTGGAGGAGCAGCTGCTGTCGGCTATAGTACGGACTCATCGTCCCAACTGTCATGGCCGTCACAATCAACAGCCTGGCTGTAATTGTCGTAAGCCAATTTAATCTCCGTTATTACTGGTGTTATTTGTGCTAGAGAACCAGTGAGCTCTTTCAATTGTTGCTTTATGTCAACGATATCTTCCGACACTGAGGATGAATTAGCGACAGCACCTGACTGTGTCAGCAAGACATTTCCCGCCTCATCTTGTAGACCTTTCGAGGATTTCCCTCCAGCCTGTTTACTGACGCTACTGGCCGAACTAGAGCGCTTTTCAGCCGTTTATCCCGGGTAGTTGTCACTCCCTTTCGGGTTTGTTTTTCCCCTGCTGCACCAGCAGGTGATGCTGTATCATGTACATAAACTTGTAACGGCGGCCGCATGATCTAATGACATGACCACGATAAAGATTACAAATCTGTTCAGCTAAACTTTTCAATCACAATACACACCGTAACCATGTACAAACTTCCGTTTGTAATCAGAAGGTACCTCCGGTGAACGATGCAGGAGATTTCTGTGGATTTTGCTACGAGCAAAAAATCTTCGGACGATCTCCACTGAATCACAACGCTGTAATGATCTTCACTACGCATGCGCTCTCTCTCACGGGATCTCGAATATGCAGATGAGGAGGTAGAATACTATTGTTCTTTTTCCAAAAAATTGGAATTTGAGGCTAATTGGAACGTTTTGGTCAATTTTTGCATCATTCTTAGTGCCATTCAATTTACATACCATTACGATGTGTTTTTGAGATATTTTTTCCCCTGTGCCTCCTAAGAAGGTGTACAAAGGGAGGGGTCGATTTGACGAAACTTGTACCCTTCCATTCTCATCTTTCTGAGCTTTACGTCCCACAAGCCCCACAGGCAATAAATAACCACATGATAATTCTAACTCGCAGAAGTTCAAAAGGAACTTTTTTTGCCTTGAAAATCCACTGAAATCGTAAACACCAGAGCATTATTTCGGCAATCGTGCCTGCACACATTTTGTGCCGTGTAATCGCTTTGAAGAGTACAACTTATGTTGAGGAGAGAGGCTGGATACCCAAGTCAGAAGTAAAGGACTAAATTTATCGTAATTTAATGGAATTTAATTCATAATGTTGATTCCTTTTACCAGTAATCTAGATCAGTGAGTGTCTGCAACCACATAATCAGTAGCATATACATTGTGAGATCTGAATTTTTCAACTTTTGTACGCCTACTAGATTGGTTTTAAAAATGTACATTTTGAACAAAAAAGCATCAAATTTGGCAGAATAGCAGCGGGAATTTACCATTAACCAGTTTCACCACTCTTAAGAGACCGTTTTTATTACAAAGGTTGTCACTACAATACTGTATCCCGAAACTGCAATATTTTGGTAACATATGGCATGAAACACCAATTATTGCTTAACAACAATCCATTGTTGTAACGTAAAAGGATTCCATGGAAATATGAATGTTCTCCAAAAACATCCTATATGTCGTTTTCACTTGCTTATTATATCTAAAACATGAACGCGGTAACACATTTTTATTGTAGAATAGTAATTAACAATCCAAGATAAAACAATTGGCAAAATTTTAAACAATTCCTGGTAGCCGATTCAGAATTACCTTAATTTGTCCAAAATGTATACGTCATAACCAGGAAGGAAGGGCAGCTGCCATTTGCTGATGTTTACAGAATTGATTTCTGAAGATATACCTTAAACACAGAATACCTAGCGTTTTTGTCATTTAGGAAGGCTAAAACAACACAAAGAAATTGAGTCAAGTTTTGAAATGAAAACTTGGCATGAATCACCTCTAAGATTTAATATTAATTAGTTAAAACGAGCCCGTAACACTTCTCACTGTGCTTGTGATGACCTTCCTTTCTTCCAGGGTGTACTGTGTTCCAGGGTAGAATTCTTGCCCACCAAGGCCCATCCACGTAATCCCCAAAAGTAAACACAATAGTGTTCAAGGATGCTAGGCGGCACATTTACATCATCGAGTGCATCCCCTCTCAATCTTTCAATCTTGTATAAAGAGCTTTTTGCCGTCTTGGGTTACTTGCAAATAGTTGATCATAACGTCTGCGACACTTAGGGCCTCTTACACAAGCCCACTCGCTAAGAAGAGG
>NC_090885.1:42621203-42631203 GCF_036669925.1 Montipora capricornis
ATCTTGCATAGGTCTTCCAGTCTCGCCGATGCAGACTTTACTGCATTTACAGGGAATCCTGTAAACCACGCCATCTTGTTTAGTCGACTCGACAGCGTCTTTCGGTCGTACTGCAACAGGGATAGTGGAATACAAATTCCGGCAGCATGGATGCCCACGATCAAGAAACACAACAACAGGAGAACCGTACGACAGCGGACCGCCGAAGTAACAACACACCGAAACAGCGAGGATCGAAATGCACCAGTCACAGCTGCTGAAAATCAACCAATCACAACGGAGAATTCTGCTTAAAAGGTGAAGCGTAACCAGTCGACCTCATCGCCTGATGAAGACTAACAGTAGGCAGTCGAAACGTCGCGATCTACATCACAAGTGAACACATCGTGAGACAAACTAGAATACTTAATATTATAAGTTCTAATTCAGTTCCGGAAAGGCCGTTGAAGCTGCATGGCAGATGGAAAACTGACGCTGCAAAGGACATAGAAAAAAGGCCAGACGTAACGTTGAATTTAGGACTCTAATTTACTTAGTTATAATTTTAGTAGCTGTTATAAATTGGACTACATTGTTGATTTTTGTTGTCGAAGTATTTAGATCGATAAGTTAAATGTTGTTACTTTAACACCATAATTTCCAGTAATAATTATATTGTGGTTTCTACATTTATGGCAAAGAAGTGGAAGGTGTAAAGTAAGAAATAACACGTATCAAACTGTCTTCCATACTTGTGCTTTTGTTTGATTTACAGGGATTTTATTAAGGGTAAATAACGCGGAGCATCCTGCTTAAAAGGCAACGCGTAACCAGTCGACCTCGTCGCCTGATGAAGACTATCAGTATGCAGCTACAGTCGATTACGTCGTGATCTACATCACAAGTGACCACATCGTGAGACAAACGAGAATACTTCATTTTTATTGCACTTCAGCAAGATGAATAACACCAACCTTTTTTACGACATGAATTAGAACTGTTATGAACTACAGAAGTAATGCCACCCAACTGACCTAGAACTATGGAGCCCATACTATTAGTCCTTTGGATTGAAGCCCAGTTTCTTCAATGTATCCCTTATAATTTCCCTACATGACGTATAGGAAAGCTTTCCATCCACTACCCCTATAATAAACGAGCGGTCTAAACAAAGGAAGATTACTATCAACACCAATTCCCGCGACATCCATATATTTCCTTAAAATACTAACAGGACAGTAACGTACGATTTCGCGCGTGAAATACAGGTGCAGTCACCTGCTACTCAGGCCGTGCTTTCTACGTCACAACTAACCTCTTCGCGCGGTAAATACAGGTGCAGTCACCTTCTAATCAGACCATGCTTTCCATATCACAACTAATTTATTCCCTCGTATAAAAAGCAGGTGCAGTTAACTTGTAATGAGGCCAGTACCCCAATGTCAGAATTGCTTACTCAGTCAGTCAACAGCAGTCACCATGAACTCAAGATGCACAGTGCTAGATAGTCTACTTTAACCCTTAAGAATAATCAGTGACTGTTTCCGTTACAATACTTACCTCGGACTTAAACAAGCAGAGCGCAAAACTAGTTTTTAAATGACATCCTAATAGCAGCGACATACCCCTTAAACTGAATTGATCCTAGCAGGGAATTCGAATTTCTCCCATGCATTAGGGACAGGTTCCCGATATGAAGGCTACAAGCTGTGACATACTTCTTATACTTATTTGCGATTAAAGGCCAATAATAGGCTGACGGCCAATGAGGTACAATAATAGTGCCAACAGCATTTTGATACTTCATGTAACGCAACAAAATGACAGAAACAGGCGGTACCACACAGCAGTTCTCCCCTTTAAGAGGTTGGATGAATAAGTCTACACCTGCCGTGTTCGAATTCCAAAACTGAGAGAAAGTCTAGGCAGCTTATGGTTGAAATAATTAGCGAAACAATCAACTGAATGAGGTCCCCAACGGGAATCCAATGAGGGAAACAGATCGTCAGTGGTCTGCCAATCATCTGTGTCCAACAATCTAACGTAATCGGCCTGCTGACTTTGATTACGCGGAATCCATTGTACTTCTAATTATATCCCCGAATGAAGACAAGTTTTGAATATTCTTTTCCCCATTTTATGCAATTCGAATTTCATGCTGCCTACTTGCACGATGTTTGCACCAGCTTGATTATCCGTAAACCATTTTACGTGCAATCCTTTACGAACCAGAGCTAACGATTGTAATGAGAATTCAATTGCATTCAGCTCCCTCCACGTAGAAATTTTTGATCTTTCAAATTCGTTCCACATTTTATGGCACACATAGTCACTATTGAAGCCAACCACGGAACCACTACCATTTGCGATGGCATCAGAATACACGATAGCTAGGGCATTTACCAACGAAACAATCTCTTCTGTTAATATTTACGATATTGTTTTTCCAAAAATACAACTCTTCCTGACAATAATTATCGAGGTGAAATTCCGTGTCCCAATGATCAATACACAGTGTAGACATGACACAATGTTTCCGACCACTGGTCCGGTAGAAATAATTTGCCCAATAAACGAAGCCAATTTTCTCGAAGAAACCACAAAACCGCTATCAATATTTGCTCGACGGTATACAAAATCTTAGTTTTAAAGTCCCCAATACCGAGTTCCAAGTAATTCCTGACCAGTTTAATACCTGGGTGGGCTCCCACACTGATTTCTCGTCATTAGTTACAAAATCTGCGCTTTCCAGATCCTTTTTCACAGCTTGGGCTGTAATGTAACAACCTTGTTGGTCCTGGATCGTCCCCCAACCGTCATCTAGAAAAATGGCTATGCAAATACCCTGCAATCTTCAGTGTTTTTCTAAGGGTTTTAGCAACTTCGTGAAAACATAGGGAGTTGTAGAAAGCTCAAAGGGAAGTACGGTGAACACATAAAACGTCTCACCCTCCCGGAATCAGGTGGTCGCAAGGAAAATCCTAGGAAAGACTGGTGGTGTTCCGAAATTTCAACATGATGATACCCACTTTTTGAGTCGAATGAAAACATGTACGCTTCCCTCGCGAAGTAAGCGAGGGCAACCTTCCAGTCTTCGTACTTAACCCTTTGCTTAAGTAAACACTTGTTGACTTGACGCAAGGCAAGAATCAGCCTCTTTTTACCATTTTGTTGAACGGATACAGATATGGGGTTAACAACTAGAGGTTGTTCGTTTACTATACGGGCTCGAGCAGAGATGACAAGTTCAAAGATAGCCTGGTCTACGTGGACCCGAGTAGACTTGTTATTTCGTAATTTCACGGGTTCTGGTAAATTAACAAATGGTAAACTGTAACCACGATTGTCAATTAAGGAAATAATAAAATTGGGTGCGCCGTTGAACTTCCAAAAATCAATATTATCCTCCTTTGACACTTAATGAAACTTGTTAGACAGCTGGCTTGAAAATTCTCCGGTTGGATTGTTGTATGAGGGACCTGCACTGTATCCATATGGTGGGCTACGGGGACTTCCCACCCAGAAGGCGGAACGACAATCTTTGGTCCAGTGACCGTACTTGCCGCATTTGAAACATCGAGAGTTTTCATTAACAGCACCCCTACGGCTTGCAAGTGAAACAGAACAAATGAGTGCAGTAAGCTGTGCGGGAGGGTGGGGTACGCGATGTGGTACTAAACTGTGTGGATCGCTAGCGTGAGTGAATATCCAATGGCGGGGCGGTTGAGGCGCAGATTCGGTAGATGCTTGAATATCTAAACTCATCTAGAAGCCAGATTTCGTACGCGATGTCATACTAAACTGTGTGGATCGCTGGCGTGAGTGAATATCCAACGGCCGAACAGAATATATATTCCACAAATCAACCAATCACAGGCCTTCCAATTAGCGCGTAAGGCGCTCTCAGGTGTATTTCGAACGAACCAATTACTGGAATACGAGCGGAAAATGCATTTACGTTCTAATTCGCTGCGCTCAACCGAACGTAAATTATTTTACTCGTAAATTCCTGTAAATCAAACAAGAGCTCAAGTGTGGAAGGATTCGCAAGCGGATCCAGGCAATATACGAGCAAACGCAAAGTAAATAAGGGCGTCGAATAATTTGAATCGCGAAAAAGCTGATTATCAGCGCTTGAAAGAAGTCTTGATCTCTTCCCACGATCATTAGACCCCCGATACTTCTGCTGACGTTTGCGACCAGCAACTTCCCGCGTTTTCTTAAGGAGGTTCGAAATACTTTCTCTTGTTTTTAAACAAATAAACATATTCTGTCCTTAGATACAGTTACGGTAATCATATCAAGATGAAATTTAGTTAGATTATTAAGTACCCATCATAGATTTCTCGCATTACATTCTCCTCCAAAATAACGTTGCCATGGTAACGATATAAGGCATTTCTTTGAGCCATAACATCAAGATATATTGTCTTTTTTGAAAAACCGGGACGGCGAAATCTTCCCATTCAGCATTATCAGATAATGTTAGAAATAATCTGTAAAATATTTAAAATTTAACATAATCTGTAGGTCAGTTTTCCAGAAAAATCAGTTTTTGTGAAATGTGTCTATTTTTTTTTTCACCTACAGAATTTTAAATTTGAAGGACAAACGCTTTAAATTAATCGAAGCTAACATGCAAAAAAAATTCACCATCCGGGAGCAGAGATATATGCTAGTAAAGTTGCAAAATCAGGTAAAATGAAAGGGTTACAAGATCAGCATTTACGCATGCGTCACCCGCCCATTCGAGTGCACGCTTGGGTGGGGCTACAGACCAACACAAACGGCTTTAAGTGACCATCACACTGTTTGTGTACAATTTTCTTAGTTTTCGTGAATAGGAGATGTCTATTTATATTCCATGTATATGGGAATGAGAAGAAAGGTGAACGAAATTAGCGGTATTTGTTTAGCGGTATTTCTGGTGATCCATTTGAATCATGAGCTGACGCGAGAAGCTTTTAGAATTGCGTGTGTGGCTTACGTGGGGGCGCTCAGCTGAAAACCCTTTCGAGCCTCGTTAAGACCTGATGCAAGCTCATCGGACTCATACTTGGCGACGACCTGCCACCCGTCCCTGCTTTTGCCGGCGATCTTAATCAATTTTTGTCGCTTCCAAACGAGCTGCCTACCATCCTGTGCGAGCTTGTGGATAGGATCTTGGTTCGGTGGGCTTCGTTGACTTTCTATTTCAATGCTTTGCAAAATAGAATCGACCGTGGCGTTGCACCACCACGTTATCAATTTTGTTCTTCTTTTCGATCTATTTCGACTTGTTTTGTAATTGATTTTCCAGGTAGTCTTTAAATGTGAAAACCTGATTCACTACAGCTCCCTGGCCTTGGGAACAACTGTTTGATTCTCCTCATCGGGGCGGTTGAGGCACAGATTCGGTAGATGCTTGAATATCTAAACTCATCGAGAAGCTAGATTTCGTACGCGATGTCGTACTAAACTGTGTGGATCGCTAGCGTGAGTGAATTTCCAACGGCCGAACAGAATATACATTCCATAAATCAACCAATCACAAGCCCTCCAATCAGCGCGTAAGGCACTCTTAGGTGTAAAAATTTTACTGGAATACTAGCGGAAATACACCTCTATTATTAGCTTGGATTTCCAAAATATTGGACGATTTACAACTATTCCGTGAGCTAAGCTCGTTAATAAGATTCAAAGTTTTACGTTATCGCCTTTGCTAGTTTCCAGGTTTTCAGGAAGATATCGTCTTTTAGCAAGCTTAGTTGCATTATTTACCTAGTCCCCAGTCCGTTTAAACTGCCACAAGGCATGATCATTTGTAGAGTTCACTTTCTTTTTATAAAAATCTCTTCTACGTATTCTGAGCAATAGTTCACTCGTTATCCACGGACATCGCTTGTTACGATTTATTTATTTATTTATTTATTTATTTATTTATGGGGCGTGTGTTTGTCCATGCAGCTAACAAACAGGTTTTTTCCATTCTTGCCACATGTCATTAGGATATTAGGATAAGAGTGCGAACTAACATTCCTCCTTGGCATTTGCTCGAGATCGTTAAATTGCCACATTTCGATTGTGCCATTCGTGCCATTCATGCCATTTCGATCGTGCGCATTCCGAGAGCCATTGCGGTCATAATCAGCCTTATGGGCCGATTACATGAGCCGGAGCCGGGTTTGCCGGGATGAGTTTCAGCTCGTTGATACATAAGGTGAGTCAGCCCGGCTAGGACTAAATTTAGAATATGTCGTGTGAAAAAGGATGAAAAGAAGAAGAAGAAGTGGAGAGACCTTTGTCTTGCTAAATTGATATTAAAATTCACCATTCTACAATTTAAAGAAGCCTTAAGATACATTCTTTATTTAAACATAAAAAAAACGACTATTCCGTGCGCTATTTTGTTCTAAAGTGGAGTAAAGTGCTTAAAAATCGCTGGCGCGGTTAACCAGGCTGGCCTGGTGAACGCGGTTACATGGAAAACTCTCAGCGCGGTTAGCCGGGGTCCCAGCTAACTGGATTCATGTAATCGCAAACTTGATTCTTGGTTTTTTTCCTCAGATGTGAGATGTGCCGGGATCTCGACCACACGAGCCAGCCCGCCTAACCCGGGCCAGCCCGGCTCATGTAATCGGCCTCTTACGTTTCATATAAACAAGGGAATGATCACTAATCCCAAGGTGAACAACCGCAAAGTTTGAAACCTTCTTCGGTGTATTAGCTATGCATAAATCAATCAAGCTTTTTGACAACCGGGGTAATAGGTGCTGGTTCCGTGATTAATTGGCTAAGACCATTAGTCAATGAGAACGAAATATATACTGTTTCCTCAGGCAAAAAATTGCAGCTTACATCGCCAAGTAGAAGCTATGAAGCTGTGAAGCCACTGAGGTTGGGAGCTGGTTATTTCTGGGTTCACATGCATGTTCCCGTGATGAGTGAATTAATGAACGAAATGATATATACGAAATGCATCATATATTGCACTGCGGGTACTGAAATCAAGTGAAACTATGTTCCTCGCAGTTGTATGGATTCAAACCCCGTTGAAGTCATGAATTTTTTAGGCTTCTCGAACCAATCGTAAATTGCGCTCATAACTGGGAGGGACATAAAAACTGCACGAAAGGAGCTCAAATATTTGTTGTTTATATAATTTAAAACTGTAGGTTTTCTGTACATTTCCAGAACCAATCACATTGTGTAAAATATTACACTTTTCCGACAAGGGCTTGCAGGAGAAGTACGATACGAGTGGGATAGCAAATGGCTTATTGACCTTATTAGATGCTTTGGTGTGTGGTATGGCTGAGTAATAATTTTCCGTGATAAAAAAAAGCGAAAAATACTTTTTAGCACTTAACCCTTTGGTCAGTTCGCCTGTCATCAGTCTTGCGTATTGAGCGGAAGTCTGACAGAGTCCGACAAGTTTAAAACATTACAAGCACCTCAGGGGAAAAGCCGGTAACTTGAGCTTGTTGATTTAAAATCTTACTTCATTTTCTCTTTATTTACCCAGTTATTAACCTTTGATCAGCAAATAAAATGCGACCTTGTGGACACAAAATATTGTTCCTTTTGAGGAGAGTTGTCGTTTCAGTTTTTTTTTTGTGGTCCATGCTTGTAAAGGTAAAGTCTCTGCTTAAGAGCCAGAAGGCTCATCAGAAGGTCCATGCTTGTGACGTAAGGGAATAAGAATCGCCCTTTGAGTGAGGTCACTATTTTGCGTGACTCCGAGTCATTCCAACTTTTGTGAGGACAACAATAACAGAGTAAAAATTAGTCAGTCCACGGAAAATTTGAACCGTAACACTTTAAAATTTGTGGATGAACAATTAGTGGCGAGTTTACTCCCTAAGTTCAATAGGCTGAGCCTGGTGTATTTAAGATATATTCTGTTTATGGGACACAGAAGAAGGAAGTGGGGAAAATTCCATCCAACATTGCCGCATTTGCTCGCATTTGCTACAGTTTGAACGTCGCCTCAACCATATACATATGACAAATCAGTCAGAGTTGGACCGGGCACTTTATACAAGATCCAAACACTTAACGTCACCTTCCCTCGATCACCTTTTGCAATGCAGCCAGATCGTATTTCTTTTGAAACCGAAATGTAAATATTGTGAAGAAAGTGTTGAGAACATGAGTTGGCTTCACGATCCAGCTGCAGTATTTTATTCCTTATCCAACTTGATAATTATGCTCTACTACTACTGAAGGATCGAGCGCAATTACAATGCCATAGCATTAGTATCTTTATCCTTTACAAATGCACGGCTTTATAATGCATTGGCCTTCAGTTGTGCTCTTTTTCGCCAGCCTGAGAAGCGGTCCAACACTCAGGATCTGCAAATGGATAGACTCTCATTCTTGTCGGGTAAGGACCATAAACCGTAGGCCACGTCTCACAAACCTATTCATAAACTCCGTGGGACGATTGTAGATCCCACACACTATTTAATAAGAGTGGGACACGGAGTTTCCGTCGTCCGTCCTGACCGTGTACCAAATGAGTGCCACAAGGCGCTAGAACGATTGGACATGTAAAGATTGTGATTGTTTGATTGACTGAACTACTCAGTAGCTTTCAGAACTTTCGACGCAGAGAATGACAAATCGGTCATTTCGACATATATATATGTGTGGGATTTTGTCTGACTTATATTTTCGCTTGTGGTATTTTTCTCGTTCTTGTATTTTGACTCTTCAAAGAACGAGTAAAATTGAATTAAAGATTCTTGAAACCCGCAAAGTTGAATGTTGGTATGGAATATTGACGTACGGCTCGGCTACACTCATTTTATTCACGATCCCGATTTTAAACCTTTTATCATCACTCCTCCCTTAAATTTAATTCCTTTAATCATTTTTTCTTGGTTTTGTTCTCTGTTTTACCTACGCACGGACCAAAAATCGGTTAACTGCGGTACTAAAAATTTCATATCTACTTTCCGCGATGATCGGCGCATCACGATGATCACAACATCAGTCAATTAGCTGGCAGACACACATACAAGTCAATTCTAAAATACGGCTTGACTGGCTGTACTGAGTCCAGGACCTGTTGTATGAACATTTTCCTATTCTATGCACTGCCTTTAATAACCTCAGCAAAGAATCGCCTGATAGTATCCGGCGTCATGATTAACCTACTTCGGACGTCAACTACTATATATCTTCCGCTTAGAGCCCTTATCTTTCCATCCGTCCGTCACAGTTTTCCCTTTCCCAATAGGTTCCAATATAAATAGTAGCCAGCCAGTATAAGGTCTTAAAGTGACAAAACGAAGTTCGAATGTGTGCTTCTTACGAAATTCGTTATACATGCAATGTTCCGCTGAGGAAATTACCAACCGTATCCGGATGTCGGATTGCAATAAAATTCCCCTAAAAAGTTCGTCGAAAGTCCATGTAAGGTAACCTTAAGATATTACAAAATTATTCATAAAGGTTATAGTGAAGAAGAAAAAAAGCGATAAATTTCTCCCAAAAATGTTTTATCGAGCTTGGGGAATACTGATCCAATGCTTCTCACATATTTCATTATAGTCCAATCACCTTTATCAAGGGAAAGCCGTTAATTTAGGCTGTATAGAAAACCGCCGTTAAGGGCCTTTCCAAGAATATAACTGACTAAAGAGCTATAGGTGCAAAGGACGATGACACGTTTACCATGGAAACGACAGTTACTTAATTAAAATAAAATTATGATACATAGCAACACACAGGGCTTCCTTTCAGGTGACAAAGTTAAAAATAAGGAAAGAATCTCCATGATGCATGCAAGAGTGAGATACTGGCACTTTGGGAAATATACCAATAATCATAAAATGAATAGGGTATGCCGTGATAATAACATAGGTGCTAACGACGACGACGACAATGAAGAAAATAATGATCGTGATGACAATGGTGACATCGATGATGATGATGATGATGATGATGACAGTCGTAATAATGGTGATGATCTTTCAGCGAAGGATGATTAGAGCGTAATGATAATAACGAAATCTGATTTTCTTGCGTTGTTTTA
>NC_090885.1:42636203-42648703 GCF_036669925.1 Montipora capricornis
AAAGTTTGTTGGGTGCCCACGGTAAGTATCAGGATAGTGTACTCAGGGGACTCTTGGTTATTTGTTATGACTTGCCGCTCCCCTGGGATGAATGTCGGCATGAGAACAGTTAGAGCTCAGAGCTAAATGGATAATAATGATAATAATAATAATAATAATAATAATAATAATAATAATAATAATAATAATAATAATAATAATAAACTGTAGCAAACACTTCTAAAGAGTGCTCAATACACGTTTGTGTAGAGCGGCGTATAGAGTTAGATGACTAAATGAAAATACGCAAGATTCCCTGCGACTCTGAGTTTCGTGCGTATGCACTCATCAGGCAGATTTAATGAAGAACAGACTTATTAGCTAGCTATATATACATGTTTACGATGAGTAGAACAATGGCGTTCTAATTACAATGGGTGAGAAGGGCGGAACTATTAAAAAAATATCTGCCTGATGAGTGCATACGCACGAAACTCAGAGTCGCAGGGAATCTTGTGTATTTTCATTTAGTCATCTAATTCTAATAATAATAATAATAATAATAATTCTAATAATAATAATAATAATAATAATAACTGGCGAGTTAAAGAAGAAAGCGGAATAGATAGAAGTCTTTATAATTGCAGTTCAAGATCAGGCACGAAGGACAAACAGTGTTAAAGCCAAAATCGAGAAACAGAAAGTGTCATCGATATCTAGAATGTGTCCAAATCAAGATGAAACTGTACAACATATTTCATTTGGCTGTCTTAGGCTTGATCAAGTAGAGTGTAAAAGAAGCACGATGTGGCTGGTCGAGTAGTTTATTCCAGATCTGTAGTTCTGAATCTTCACCACTACACCACAACAACCCAATACAGTCCTTCTCATTTTTTACTGTTTTGTATTTTCATTATTTACTTTTGCATAATAAGTCGATCGATATCCATGTATAATCCATGTTTCTGATGATCGAAATGTAACACCGAAGGGAAGGAATAAGGCCGGTAGTTACCAGCCCACGGCGAACCAAAGTATAGGGAAATGCGCCAGGCTCAGGTAGAAGTGGTGCCAACACTCGATTCATCGACACCACCACTCTAAAATCCCGGTACGATACCTTACCACCACCACCGTCCACGAATTAATCCACATTACCACGTTCCTACTATAAAGGTTAGACCTACATGCACAACTTCTTTACCCCGGCCGGCGAATGTAGTCCTACCGTACCTTGTTCTTCATGTGGCTGTTCACTGTGGCTTCTATCTGCAGAATCCCTAGGTACTTGGTATCTAAGTCTTCAACTTCCCTCATGGAGATGCCTTTCAGCAACTCAATATCCGTGCTGTTTACCCTCCGATATAGCGTGTGGCTCGTCGTTGCACTGCCTCCAAGTTGCGCATGAAGTTAAGTGACCCAAGTTTTTATAATTATCTTGTTAATTTACTGCGATTTTAAGAGCAACCAAATCACCAAACGTCTGAAATCCTTTACAATTTGTCAGTCTGTGAAAGATTTATAGATCGCTTCATCCTCAAGCAGATGTAGAAAGGCTGTATGTCAAGAGATCACAGGTAGGCAAAGGCTTAATTGTGATTGTGTGAACATCGAGGTTGGTAGTTTCTAGCGGAATGTGGTAAACAGCCCTAAGAAGGCTGCTTGTGGCAACAAAAAGTGAAAATGTCCTGGATAAAGGAGTGGAGATGGAGAGAGTAAGTCAAAGAAGGTTAAGCAGTTATAAAGAAAAGACACACACTACACGGACAGGATCAGGTAAGGAGCACTGAAGAAGTTAGAGACTCGCGGACATGGGATTGGCTGAAAAGCCTCCTAACTGCTGCACAAGAACAGGCCCTTCGTACTAATTACACCAGAAACATGATTGACAAGCAAGATGTTTCACCGATGTGTCGCCTATGTGGTGAAAGGGAGGAAACTGTCAGTCATATAGTAACAGAATGCAAGAAATTAGCTCGAAAGCAATATAACAACTGGAGGCACGATCATGTTGCTAAAAATGTTCATTGGAAACTCTACCAAAATTATGATCTGCAGTGCAACGACACCTGGTACGATCATTCTCCAGAGGCAGTGATGGAAAATGACCAAGTGAAGTTACTATAGGATTTCAGAATTCAAACAGACCATCATTTAGAACATAACAGGCCCTATACAATCCTACTGGAAAAGGCGAGCAGAGCGTGTCAAGTAATTGATGTGGCATGCCCTTTTGATACCCGAATTATAGAAAAAGAACGAGAGAAGATGGACCACTACCAGGATTTAAAAGTTGAAATACAAAAGATGTGGAAATGTAAAAGTGTATCTGTTGTTCCAATTGTAATTGGGGCACTTGAGGCAGAGACCAAAAACTTAATGATGTGGGTTACTAATAATTACCATTAACGGACTGCAAGACATATCAACAGTTGCTACCAACAAAGCTTTACCTGACAAAGAAAGTCAAAACGCTGAACACCCATGACTACAACTGTCGAATGTGTGGAAAAGAGCGAGAGAGTGTCGCACATGCCCTCGCTGGATGTGGTTCGTAATTAGTGCAATCAAAGTACGTGCAGAGACATAATAATGTTCTCAGAATCTTGTTCTTTGAGATTCTTCCCAACTTCGAGTTAGTACCCAGGGAAGATTACGCATGGTACAAGCCAATCAAGCCAAAACCAGTCTATGAGGATGATCCTGCAAGTGAGAGCCTTGCGGAGTGTCTCTTTTTTGCCGAAAAGACAGAAGTGCGAGCAAACCGTATTGATGTGAGAATCATTGACAAGAAAGAAGAGAAAGTTATTCTAATAGAGATGAGCTGCCCGTGGATCGATAATCGTGTAGTTAAAGCAGAAGAGAAAACAAGAAAGTACGGACCACTGCGATTGGAATTAAAGAGGCAGTATCCAGGTTATAAAATCACACAGCATAACATTATCATTGACGTATTGGGCGGGTATTCGGAAGAAGTAAGGGAGTCCGTACAAAGTCTCGTCGGCGAGAGAAGTAAAATAGTATTATGAAAGATGCAGAAAGCCATGCTGACAATACCCTAAACATTGCAAGAAGTATGAAGATACTAGATCATGGACAATGAACAACGAACAATTAGCACGGAACTGAACTGATATACAGTTACACTTAATATATTGTTGAAACAGTTTTTAATCTATTCCTATTTTGTTTATAGTTATATAGTTTCATTTTATTGTACTTAGTCACTTAGGGACACTTTTCACATTTTATATAAAATCTACCAAAAATTTTAAAACAACAAATACTAGACTTTAGACATTACTCATCAGGGATAGAAATTAGAATTAATATTTTAAGGAATAAAGCAAGGATTATGTAGCTTTTATAAACTACATTTTTAGGATTTTAGGTTTTATAATTTTCCATTATTTTAATCTAGATAGATTTAATTTCTCACGCCCAATCACTGTAATTACCTTAGGCGTTTATGCATATCTACTGCCATCATAATAATAATAATAATAATAATAATAATAATAATAATAATAATAGTAATAATAACAACTTGAGAAATTAGAGAACTTAAAAAGATGTATAGTATGCTGCCTTTACAGAAACCTTTTTCACAAGGAACAGCAAGACTAAAACTGTAAAAACGAATGATGAAAAAGATAAAATCCAATGTTTCGGAGTAGTCATGACTCCATTATCAAGGAAACATAATATAGGATAATGCAAGTTACAATATTTAAAGCGATTTTTGGCGCGGAGAATTAAACAAAGATGTGAAGATTATAAAAATACTTTCGCACGAATGGAGTCTATATGGCTTTAATGCTCTTTTGAAAAGCACTTCGTGCACAAAACAGTCAAATTTGTTTCTGCATTTCTTAAGAAATTCGAAACGTTTTAGCAGGTCTTGAGGCATCTCCCCGTGCACATTCTTGTAGTCTTTGGCAATGGCGTAGGATTGTTGTTTATGCCTTTTTACACAATTATGTAAATGTTGGCATATATAACCTACATAACCCACATCAACCAGGTCACATTGAAAACCATAAAGAACACACTGCTGATTTACAATTGGTGGCTTATTTTCTTTCACATTTAGCTCTTGCTCAATTTTCCGGTTCACAAACACAATCTGAATAAACTATATACTATTATTATTAAAGCAGCTATCAACCCCCTTAAATAGGATTGCAAACACCTAGACCTTCCCTCAAGCTCTGTCTGACGTATCTCAACACATTTTTTTAATGTTTCGTATCATCGTATCGGTTTCTGTATTCATACACTTATCCATTCCACATAGTATGAGAACAAATTAAAGAACTGTACTATGCACTTACCGATATAATATATACTCGAACTCGGACCCTCCAAGCCCCAGTTGTTCGAAAGGTGAATAGTCGGGATAAATTACTGTCCACTGGATAACTCAACTGGACACGCTAGCATTTATCCACTGGGTAGTGGATAGCGTTATCCACCTTGCGAACAAATGTGTCCAGATCTATAGTCCTGTGTCTTCACCACTACACTACAACGACGAACATGCTCAACACATCAGACTTCTTATCATTATTTATTTTCCTCTAACAAGTCAATTGATATCCACGTATAACAACCAAAAATGATCCTAACCTGACCCTAATTTTTTTCCCTAGGCTTAATTTAGGCTCCAAGAAAGTTTCTTCCATTCATCTGAGTACATATTCAACCTACAGTAGGTAAAATGAAGATCACCAATTTAACCGGGTAAAAGCGGATTCAACCTGAAAACGAATGTTACCGGCAACAGAGACACTTAAAATGCTCTACCGAGATATAAAGCAGTTCAGTTGGGAGCAGCTCAATTTGTTGGGCTCATTTTCCCGGCATTGCATCGGCATCGCAGAGGTCATAGGTTCGAGTCCCATTGAAGCCTATGGCATTCAAAAGAACACCCAACAGACGCAGAAGTTGCTCAATTGAAACCAATCTCAATTACTTCATTGATGTTAAAAGTGGGAAATATGGTCAAACTATGACTGGCACATGATCGGCGTGTTCAGCTTCTAATAAACGCTATGTGTGGGGTAACGACCGAGTCCTTGCGCAGGACATCTTGCACGGGTCGACTTCCTTCGATTGGTGATCAAAAAAGAAAATGATGAAAGAATGAATGAACAAACAAGCTCAAGTAACGTTTCAAGTCACGTAAGCCTCCTCCAGTCGATCCTTGTAACCTTGTCTGTGACACTCCAGCTAAAATATGACGATGAGGTGCCATTTAAACTAATCATAATTATAAAGGCCTGATCTGCGCTGTAGAGCCAAACATCATACAAGACATCATACAAGACATCATACAAGACAATAATTTGAATTTTTAGGAAACGGACGACATATGTACTTCTTTCGCAAAAAGTACGATTCGGTTTTGCGCGTATATTTTATCCACGGTCGCAGTTTTTAAACCCAGTAACGTTCGGTTTTTAGTTACGATTACGTGATAACTCCTATATTTGTTTTCTTCCTATATATTATCAATTCGATATCAATGTGAAAAGTTGCTACAAATGCCGCCAAAAGACCCAGAATTGGGCTATGATTGAAACAATCATTTTAATGTATTTTTTTTAACAACACCGCTTTTCTTAAAATCACTCCGTTAATCACACTTCTGCATCTTCCTTCCTCATTCGATGGCTGACCTGCGGAATGTATGTGGTAATTGCCATATCAACATTTGGACTAATCCCAATAAACAAAGCCTTTAACTACGCGCCTTGCCTTCAATAACCCAAGTAAATAAAATCTCGTACTTGAGTTCTTGATTCGGCTAACGACTGAAATAAATCTTCCGCTTAGAAACTTGTGTTTCCATGCGATTTCTCCACTTCTCAGTAGCATTTAATAAGAGTTTGCTAAAGAGTGACAAGCCTGTGACAAAATTAAGTCTGAATTTGCGCTTCAAGTTACGAAATTTGCTAAACACACCTGTAATGATCTGTTAGGAAATTTCCGCCGGGAAACGGTTGCATTAAAATTCCCCCTCGGACCTTTGTCGTAAATTTGAGTTAACCTCTGGATATCGGTGTATTATTAGAAAGCTCAAGACATGACAAATTTGTCCCAGTTCGGAGGAATATCCGATCTTTTTCCGCATAACCCATCCGTATAGAAAGAGCCGGTAATTTGAGTGGTATAGGAAAATTTGAGTGGTAATTTGAGCGGTGATTTGAGTGGTATAAGAAAAAATGAAAATATTCTTTCTAAGAATATAGCATGACAGGAGAGGTCCTTGAAAGGGGACGACGACAAAAAAAACATGAAAATATCTTTAATTGAAAATATGATGCTGAGCAATACACAAGGCTTCCTTTCAGGAGGGTATATAAGCAGTATCATCCAGATACGACGCCAACCAATTCAGATTAACCCTCAACAAAGAGTTACACGGATAGCAAGACGCAGGAGATTTGCAAAGTACGGTAAGTAGCAATTATTCATATTACGAACGTAAAAAAAACCATCCTTATATTAGTGAGATAACAGTACATAGGAAAAATACCTAAGTAATCCTTAAAATATTTTACTGTTCCGAACGCGAACACTTCATGAAAGAAGATGACAAGCTAAAAGTGAAGATACTGATTCCGACAACTACGATGAAGATGATGATGATTGTCATTGTCATTATCATCATCATAACGATCAATATTATTATTTTGATAAACATGATCAGGATGATGTGTAAACATGATGGGTGTCGTGATAGTTAAAATTGCTGATTTTCTTGCTTTTCCTTCTTCAGACAAAAATCAAAATGGCAGCAGACAATTGCAAGGTGTTGATCGCTGTCATATTCCTTACAGCAGCGGGTTCATTGGCTCTTGGTGCCTCAGTTGGAGGACCAAAGGGTACGCTTGAAGTTCTTATATATCATGTGATTCCCCAAAAAGTCAGCAATGCCACCCAACAGGTGTGAATTTATCTTAGTCAAAGATAAAATTAATCATCAACAAAAATTAGACAGCAATTTGTCTTCCCGCAATAATAACAAGACGAGGCGAAATTATGTAACGCCAGTCACTGAGTTAGTAGGTTAATATAGATTACTCAGTAAATTTCCTGAAAAAATAGTCGGTAATACCAAAGAGATCCGAAATTTGAAAAAAGCCCTTATCGCCGGAGTTAATTTTTTTTTTTCAAAGTAATCAGCTTGAGTGGATTTTACTGAGTTCATCTCGATTCGCGAGACTCGTTTTTATGACCCGATTACTCTCAATGCTCTACTGAAGAATTGTCACGGGAGAATTTCCTTATTCAACAATCATATCTGGTAGTAAATGAAAAGTTTCATTGTAGCCACAAGAGCAAAGTAGCACTTAAAAAAAAAGAAAATTCTGCGAAAGCTTCGCCAATGGGGTCAGGTTTAGGTACGGCTGTATTGCCGCTACGAAGACAGACAAAACGTAGACATTGTGAGCGCGCAGGAATGGTGTACAGTTATTATTAGTATTTTTTTAATGAGTGATTAATCAACAGTGTTTTAAACCATGCTTTGCAGATAAAAACCATGTACCAGTTGATAAACTCAAGCAGTTTCATCCAGGTTGCGATTGTGATGTTGCCAAACTTGACTATGCAAAGCTGCTCCTCGAATCAGGTATGTAAAGACGAATGTGTTTTTCTGAGACTCCTAGAAATGCCATTTCATAAAGCACTAATTCACCGCACGGGAATTCCCCATTGATTAAAGCTTTTCCCTATTTAAAAAAACCTTGCGCGAGTTTTTAACTTTTATCGATGGGCCACGTCAAGGGGAACAGGTTACGCCCTCGTTGACTTTCACACATCGAACCTTCGAGGTACAGAAAAAGATCGTCATGCTTATCTCAAATTTTAGTTAGCAAATTGAAAGTGATTTATGGCCAGTGCTTGATTGAATTTGTCGATTTTTTTTTATCAACAGAAATTGGAAGACAACCTAGCTATTGCGTACAAGAAGCTATTTGAATTTAAAAGTCCGCTGTACATGACATTTTCTTATGAGCAAAACCAAACCGGATCTCAACACGCGCTGCTGACTCAGGTTCTGAAAGACACAAGTTACTATATCAATGGTTCAACGTTTACCCTGCAGCGTATGGTAAGACACAATTTTTAAGAGTCGGTTGTTAATGAAAAAGGTCTTTCATATCAAAGTTGGCATTCATCAAATTCAGTCATTTCAAGCCCGTCACCGTTATTAGTAAAACCGTGCGGATTTATTGAAACAAAATCAAGTTGTCCTGGGATTTATTATTTAAAACAGGTCGTCCAATAACTTGACGAAAAACGAAAGAATATAGCGCACAAGACCAAATAACATTTGCAAAGATCTTTGGGGGTGATCTAAAATGGAATATTGCGGCATGTTTAATTAATTATTGCATAATTTAAAATTTCAGATGAGGAAGAGACATTTTGCTGTCCCTACTGTGCAGACTGAAAGGTCTGAAGCTGACCTGGATAAATTCTGCCGTGAATATCTTCAAGCTCTTGTCGACAATAATTTAGCGGTAGGTTTTTTACTGTACATGGTTCTGCATATTTGGCAAAGTTGAGAAGAGAAAAATCCATAACAACAGATTTTAAAAGTGCATAATAGAGGTCACGTGTCTCTTTTACCAAGAAAACACTTCTTCAATAGCATTCAAGTCCGTCACCGACAAAATCCAAAAATCGTTTTCATTGGCAAACAAAAGGATAATTTAGTGGCCGTTGCCTGATTTTTTCCCTTTGGCTTGGGATGGGTGGCAATAGAGAGAAATAACTGAGACGGGTTGGAAATGTTACAATGAACTTAATAGACCTTATTCATAAATGGCGGTCACATTTATAATTCTTTTGTCCACGTGCAAATTAGCCTACCAGGCCTCATTTTAGAGCAAAAATTCTTTTCAATTCACTGTATGGTATCGAGGCTTGGTAGGCTAATTTGCACTTCGACAAAAGAATTATAAATTGACCGCCATTTATGAATAAGGTCTATAAACCGCGTTTCTTCTCTCTGCAGAGTCTTGTTGTCACCAACGATGCCGTGAAGATTTTTCGAAACTATCTCATTCTCTACACATTTCAATCTGTCAACGAGCAAGTGGCTCACTGTATTTCTCTTCTTTGACGAGGCACGAACGGTCAACTTGAAAGCAGATCGAAGATGGATTATTTATTAGTAATATTTATTTGAACTAAAACATTACGTAACGAGAAATTCTATTTTATGAGCCTCCTCAAGTTTATGATCATAATTTTATTATTGTCATTATTCTTTTTAGTATTTCGTTTTAAGAAGCGTTAAGCTCCCTTTAGTAATGGGCCGATATGCAATGTTCATATCAAATGTTACTGATTCGAATCAGTATATGCAGTAGTCTGTGTCAGATGTTAAATACTTATACGAAACCATGTAAACGTGTTGTTGTTAAATTAACAATAAAACGTTGGGAAATCTTTCGGATGTGCGCCTGTTTCTTGATTTTTGACCCTTACTCAGTCTCATCGAAGTGAGACCTTAACCAATCACGCCCATTTATTTATTTATTTATTTGTAGTTCTCTATGTCCGCCTCGTTTTTTAATGTAACCATCCTTTTTTTTCACGGTATTTTAAGTTCAAGTTTACTTGCAAATAATAAAATCAAAGGTGATATGGGTAAGTCCACATTCCACAAATTAATTAATACGTAATGCTATCAAACGAATTTTTGAGCTCACTTGCTATGGCACTAAAGTACATTTCAATGGTATTAAAACTAAGACTGTCGGATATTTTCAGTCCCCCTGGAAAGCTACTCTGTCGGGTTCTCGATTAAAGAGGCATTTAACACGTTCATAAATCAAGAATATATGAAATGTCACATAATTACTGTAAGAAATTTTGGACGCTGACTTTTGTCAAATTCAAATTGAGGATGACCGAATATTTTCGGTTGAAACGTCTTCATTAAGTATTAGTGAACGTCGTTTGACGTTCAAAAAATTCAGCATAGTTCGTTTTAAATGTCACATATTTGAATTTTGAAATGAACATGAAATGAAAGTTAGAAAGATCGTAGCAGTTAAATGCGCAGGCTTGCTTGCAACTGCCTAAGTTGCATATCACGTTCAGACGCTTGACGTCCTTCAAAATCCTCAAAATAGTTTTCTATCAGTTTCCAACTAAGAATAATTGAAAAGTAGATCAAGTTCTCGCATTACATAACATAATATGAGATAGTTTCAACGAGGGGCTTACGAGTAAAAAAAGAATTTGTAAGGGAATGTAAGGGAATCTAAGCTAACATTAATTTAATTTTGTTTTCTCGGTGGGTTATGCATTTGCACTCTCGTGAGTCAAAATGTGAGTGCTTACAAGGGTATGGTGTCGTTTTTTCTACAAGTAAAATTGAAAGCGCCGTGGAAACATATAAATACGAAAACAACTATTTAGTACTGAGAGTGTATTAGAACTGCACGAGAACCCTTGCCTTCATACACAAGGAACGCAACTAGGACAACACCGAAAGGAAAGCTTGAAAACATCTATTACGTTTAAGCTTGAAAATTTCAGGCTGCTTTTGGCGATGATCGTCTCTAAAAAGTGATTTAATGTTTTTGCGTTGCGAACCGATCGTTCGTAATCAGTTTTTCTTCGATTTGAAAAATAAAGCAAACCTTAATTAAATCAGTTCAACAGAAGGACTACAAGAAATGGTTATATTCAAACGAAACGACTCCACTGAAACAGCGCGGAAAGAAATGTAAATACAAGACGCCTATAAAGGCGTATCCGTGGGATGCACAAAGAGTTAACACAAATTGTCCAGTTACAGTGAACTACCTCCACGGGTAAAGTTCGAAAAATGGGGAGAGATTACCAGAAAGATATAGCTATAATTTAACTAGAAGTTATTTGTTGTAAAAACAGAAAGAGGTTATTTCTTATTAGTAATGCTACTAAATTATCCAGTGTAAACAACGAGGCCCTATTAGGGGTTTATCAGGAATACAGGAGATTTAGGTCAAAAAAACTTATAGGGATATGGGATATTTGGGGGGAGGGGGAGGGGGGGATTAACGGATGCAGGATATTTAAAAAACCGAAATGGTGTTATAGTGATACAAACCACAGAAATTAACGGGATAAAGGTCAGGATATTTAGAGATACGGGATACTTAAATTCCTCCCCCCACTAATGGGGCCTCAACAATCAGCACGGCAATACTATCACAATTCGGGCGTTATCCAAGACGAGGATATGTCTCTTGAACACCATGTTGCTGCTATTTGTAAATCCTGCTTTTTTCATCGAAGGAACATTTGCAAAATCAGGAAACATATCAGCGTTAAGGCCTGTGAGACACTTATCCATGCATTCATTTCTTCTAAATTAGATTTTTGCAACTCGCTTCTTTATGGCCTGTCTAAATTTTCAGTGCAAAAGCTACAACTGGTACACTGTACCAGAACGCTGCAGCCAGAGTCCTCACCTTTTCTCACAAATCCAAATATATTACTCGAATTCTGCGTAGCCTACAGAATTTGGCTACCCATTGGGCAAAGAATTCAATATAAGATTTTACTTCTTACCTTCAAAATCCTCAATAACTAACCGTCTTATTTGTCTGACTCACTCAATCAAATCTTTTGGACCTTCAAGGACTCTAAGGTCGTCTGGCCTCCATCATCTGTCTAAGCTCTGTTATAATCTTAACTCTTATGGAAAGAGAGCTTTCTTTTGCGCAGCCCCTGAGCTGTCGAATTCACCCCCTCATAACATCCGATCACGTCACTCTATATCTATATTCAAAGGCTTACTTAAGACCTGGCTTTTCAAACAAGCATACCTGGACTAGTTATTGCCATTGAGTTGGTGCACGATTTTATGATATGTGAAATAAGATTACAAAACCTGTGTTATCTCATGGGTTTATTCCATTGTTTATGCGTTTATTGTTTTATTTTTTGTCTTTGTCTATTAATCATGATATTTTTATTAATTATTTGACTATACCCCTTTTTATAAATACATTATTTGTAAATATTTACTTTTATTCTTATGTACATAATTTTATAATCTAGTTTTTAATTTATTGTCATTGTAAAGCGGTGTTCAATCTTGGAATTATCGCTATATAAAATAGTATTATTATTATTATTATTATTATTATTTTATTATTATTATTATTATTTACTTTTACTAAAGCTTTTTGAGGAGAAATTTATTTGGAATACTGACTGGAGATAGGCCGCTTCATTCGCTTGCTTTGGTTTGTCTATAAAACAAAAAAGAGTGTATGTCTTTTTATTTGGTTGTTTATGGTTTTTAACCAATATTCTTTTCACGTTTTTGATTCCTGTACTGGGAGGAATGGATTTATTTTTTGTTGTCAAATGTTATTGACTTGACCTATCACATACCATTAAGTTTGATGTTAGGCTAATTGTCTACTTAACAATTATTCCACGAGAGCGCGTTGGATATGAGAGAGACCACTGAGTATTGTCCCCGCAGAAGACTAGAT
>NC_090885.1:42653703-42666203 GCF_036669925.1 Montipora capricornis
CTCTGAGGATCTGAACGGTTGAAGTGTTAAATAAAACGGGTGGAATATTCTCAGGTAGCGCAGCGCCCGAAATGCCAACAAACTTAAAACAAATTTTAAAAAGCGATAAGTAGAGTATACGTTTTCTGTGATTCCCTATGTCCTAAAAGTCTCTCTATGATCTCCATGGTCCGGTTGTTCGAAAGCCGATTAACTTAATCCAGGATTAGCGTGAACTTTTGTTTCATGTTTTCAACTTTTTGGTGAAAGTTTCTTTTGCTTATTTCTGTTTTTCAAGATCGACTTCTTGTAATGTAAAGTTTTACCGAATATCAGCGTTGAAGAGCATTTGGGAGTAGAGGAATAAACTACTTAGTTAATATATTAATCTGGGATTAGCGTTTAATCAGCTTTTGAACAACCGGGCCCACATCTATGAGTACAAATGATTTTGTTTCTGGCCACGCCAGTAGTTGCGCTGGTAAACGCAACCGTATCAAGAAATGGTCTATTGTTCCGGCCTAAATTCACCCATTAAGATTTAAACAATGGCCCTATTGTTTTAAGTGACGCGTTGTGAATTTTGCCGAGACCACGCCGAGGATTTCAGGACTTATCGGAAATTTTCGGCGTGCAAAACGGGTGTTATTAGGGGGTGGGGGAGAGGTATATTGTTCCTTGGAGAATCTATATTCACTAGGGTACCCAGGTGAAGAATTAACTTACGGCGTCAGGTGAAGAACTTATTCATCATCCAAGCATTACATGTGTTTTCTTAAATATATTTTTGTCGTTATAAATGTTACTTGTGCTTTGGGTTATCGAATCCGCCCTTACTACATCATTCGTGTTGTTGCTTCTTTTATCAAAGCGTCTTTATTCAGCCAAAAAGTCGTATGAACGCGGGGTATTTATTAAAGGTGGATTCATCAAAACGCGATTCATGACGCGCACGCTGACTTTCACATGAGCTTGAACAGGCTAAACCGAATTTAACAGATCAAAATATCTCTGCAAATCTGTTAACCCATTTTAAACTTTTTTTTTTTTTTCTTTCGTCGACTCAATGATCAACTGCCGAATTTTTCTTTTCTTGTAATTCCTTACTGACTTAGACAGCTGCCAGAAGTTTTTTTGGCTGTTGTAAAGTGTTTGATTTGTCTGGACTTTTGCCGCATTTTGCTGTTTTTCTTGTGATAGAGCTTGGAGTTTCACGGCGACAGAGTTGTAATGAATTTTTAGTGTATCATTCTCAACGCGAAGGCGTCTTATCTCCGCCTCATAAACGTCAAAGAGAGCAACTGGATGCCAGTCTAGTCCTCTATGGGTATGCATAAAGTTGTTGGATAAAGTGATCTGATTATACGGTGTCCTTTGATTTTTCGAGAACATCTTTGAAGCGTGAGAGTTGGCGACTTTTTCAGCTGTGTGAAGGCTTCTTTTCTAGGTTGAATTTTTGAAGTTTTTATTGGCGTTGTGTGTGTGCAAGGAAGTGTAAATTTTGCAGTCTATTGTTGTATTGTATTTTACCTATTGTAATTGAAGAAGTACCGTAAACCTTTTTTTTCGGTGAACGTGGCATTCTGCTGAAAACGCACACGAGTGTCTTTGGACATAAGACCTCTGCTCCTCGATATTCAGGGACTCTCTTTTAACGGAAATGTAGTTATTTGTAAATAACTCCATCTAAATTTGTGCCAAATCCCCAAATTTCTTTCTTTGAATATTACACCTTCAAAATTATACAATTGCACAAACTGTACTATTGTACACTGTATTGTACGAATAACGGCCACTTCTCTGAATTATTACTAACCATCCTTGAGTTTTCAAAACTTTCAAACACTACTCGATTAGCGACCTTTTCCAGCCTCCCGGTCCTTTCTCTTTAACGTTTCATGATAAATTGAAAATAAATGTGCCATTCTTTAGCCGATCTGGAAATTTTTCCCTGGCGATTGTGTCGCCAAAAGATCATAAATAATGCTTGAAGTAATGCATGACATATTACAGTCGCGTTACTAGCGCAGTAAAAGCTGCGCACCAACAATTAGCGCCAACGTCCTTAAGATAACTGGCCTGAACTATACTGGCCAATAGGCTTGTTGTGCAGCAACAAAAGAAAAGAGAAGAGGTTCAGGGGAATATTTGCATTTTCCTTGGTTTTGAACAAAACAAAATTTCAATTATCCCCCTGAACCTCGACTCTGTTCTTTTGTTGCAGCACGATTCGAAACTAGCCTTTTGATAGTCCTGTTCCGGGACTCCCTCTTACCCCGCCCTGAAAATGGGCCTGGAACCCAGGCGGGAAAAGAGAGCGTCCTGTATTACTTCCAGGCGCATTCTCGGAATGAACAAATCATATTGCATTAGATGCCAGGCTGAATATGTAAATAAAAGGAACCTTGAAACTCCCGCAAAAAATCGTATATGAAAATTACTGTGTGATTTGCAGTGTCAGGAAAGAGAACATCTAAATTATGCCTCGTGGTGACCAAACGAGGAGAAAAAAACCCCGATCGCAGTGATGTTGGACAATTTTTGCCCAATAAATGTAACGACTGAAGGAAGATCGCAATAAATCGATGAACTAGTAAATATAGCATAGGATTTCACTAAGCGGCAAAACAGCTCAGAGTCAGAATTTCATATTATCTGCAATACTTTACCTTTAACAATGAGTTTCAGAAGTAAAGTGCTTTTATAAATAGCAACAATAAAAGCAAGGTGACACACCCTTTTAAGTAGTATTATTTCATCTTTATTAATTAATATTCACGAAGAAATTTTAACCAGAAAAAATATATATCGTGGCAATTAACGTCCGAATAACCGATGTTTGACTGTGCATATATATGTGTAAATTTAGTAGGAACATCATTGCTTCGTAATTGCGTTATCAACACAAACTGGTATGCAAAGAAACAAATAGTCCAGGTTGTGATTCAATTTCGTTTAACTTTTTATCTAACTTTATCAGCGATAATGCTCAGTTTATTTGTCATGCAATCGTCTATTAGTTTTTCCGATATAAAAATAATTGCAGTCTCAACAGGGAGCTCTACATAAAACCTTAGCCATTTGGCCACGGCCCTAAGTCTGTCCTTGTAAGAAAAGAAAGATTTAATGCAACGAGTGCTTTGAAAAATTATTCTAAGGAAAAATTGATAGTCTGAGTAAATTACTCTACTCTAATTACTCAAAAAAAAAAACTCTCTTTGTCACCGGTGTTTGTGTATTCTTCCTGATAAAATCGAGCGTATTTACAACATTTTTGACTTGACTGTTTTATGTTGGGTATCCAAACAATTTGTCCCCGATTTTGAATATAATTGGTAGGCCTGAACTCCTGAAACAATCACAGTTTCAATAATTACTGGGCAACTCAAATATACGTTCACTGGATCAGTGCAATTAACACTAACTAGGTCGACAGAAGTAATGAATAATAAATAATGAACAATAAACAAGAGTTCCAGCAGCAGATTTATTAGTCTTCGTTGAGCGAGTCACATCCACGACCTACAGTATATTTGTAAGTTTCAAGGAGTCTCGGGAGAGCAATTAAATCAAAATTTGATATTTTTCTGCGCCAACATCATGCAGCTGTTCAGATGGGTTTCAGGCACGAAATTCCATACTTTCGTATGTCATCCATCTGATCTTCCACGATTGGGACTCACGATAAGAACGACTGACTTGCAATTAACCTCGGACTCGGATGGAAGAAAATCGCAAACATAATAAGGGGAACAACCATGAAGCAAACAGACTTGCAAATCCTGTTGCAGGTTTAACAAAGCCATCATTATCGGTAACGACTGCATGAATAGCTTGCACTTGTTCCGCCTTAGGCACAAAGGTTAAGTGGCATTTCAATTGCCTCCGGAAACTTGGCGTTATAATTTCTTTTGACATTATCCCTATGTATCCACTGTAAACGCACTCGGAGACTGGAGATTATCAGAGTTTTTTATGTGTTCTGGTTGATCGTTCCAAAGTTGTGGCGAGGCGACAGCGAAAGCTCTAGATCCATAAGACTTCAAATTATAGCTTGTAGGGTTAAGACGGAGCGATATATTCTTAAAGGACGGTAGAGACTTCTCAGTTCTTGTATGTACGAGGGATACAAATCATGCAAAGCCTTGAAAGTGAGAATTAAAATCTTAAACTTTATGCGTTCATTAATTGGTAACCAGTGTAGATCTTTCAAGATGGGAGTAATAACACCATCTCTCCTCTATATTCACGATTGTCGTGAACTCTTAATATCCTTTAAATTCACTTTTGGCCGAATCGGAAAATACCATAACAATCTTTGTTTCTCCCCCCAAATTTTGCATAAGGATTGTTTCCAGTTTCTCTTGGGACTTACAATGGTCCCAAGAGAAAACAATGCTTATACAAAATTTGACGGTGTTTTTTTCTGGGTGAAGACGTTTTGGTTTAGGAAATGCGCCATCGATAATAGACCATTCAACAAAATGTGCTCAAAAACATCGTTAATTAAAAAGAAAGAAGCCAAAAAGCGACTTAAAGATAGCTTTGTAGAACACAATCGAATGCCGAAATTTTGCTAGAAGAAACTGAACACTCCATTGGAAAATGAGAAAAGAAATTTGAAATTTGAGAAATGTTATAGAAGAAGAGGAAGAAACGGCAGGACTTGAACGGAGTATATATTGTATGCTGCCTTTACAGAAATCTTGTTTACTCGGAACAGCAAGGACTTCAAAGGGGCTTGAACCCGCGACCTTGCGATACCGGTGCGACGCTCTAACCAACTGAGCTATGAAGCCACCGACGTTGGGAGTCATTTGTGGGTTCTAATTTTCCCGTGACGAATGAATGAATAAAACCTTCACTTGATTGCATATCCTCAGTTCAGTATATGATTCATTTCATATATCATTTCGTTCATTTAATGATGAAACTGTTTGTTCATTTGAGATCACATTGTCCCACCCAAGGGTGAATAACCATGTGTTAGCATAGTTGAAATTTATATAACTTTCAAAAGCTCTCTTAAAGGTGTATTTCATTTTAAAAAAACTGAGATTACTGAAGAGGAAAAAGGAATAAAAAGGAAACTAAAAAATGCATTGGTCTATGAACACTTGCCCATTGTTGGCTAAAAAGCCCTTCTTAAACCTTTCAGTCCTATACTTAAAAATGATTGAGTTTATTTGCTGCTTTACGACAATCAATGACCGGAAACCCCTGTAAATGGTGCAAGCGTGATTCGGGGTGGTGTCATGTTATTCCACACAGGCAACCTATAAGGACAATCCACAGGGGCACCCAACGAGAACATAGTTCAAAACCAACAGAGCAGAACATTTTTAAACGTATTTTAGTATTTAAACGGTAGATATAGGCATATTTGTATCCCCTAAAAATTTTTCATCTGTTCGGATTTCCTAGCTGAAAGTCTAGTGATCCGAAAAATATAGGATTCAAAACTTACCTTTTCGAAATTTTCAGCCAGAAAAAGGACTCCCGAAAATTCTAGGTGACCTTTTTAGGGTGAAAATCCGTTAACAATGGGCAATTATACCATTTTTCAGATGTTTGAAAATCCTAGGAGAGGCAGGCAAGCAAGAAATTTTACAACAAATGTTCCGAAAATCCTAGATCTCAAATCGTCTTCCGAACAGATATTTTCCGAAAATTGACGTTGGGTGCCCCTGAATCCAGATGGCCTTAATACCAATGCTTTTAATCTGTCTAACCTGTTAGCCTCTACTCGTTTATTTATTCATTTATTTTACATTTTTTTCTACCATGTTTCGTATGTGCAATTGAGGTGCAGTCATGGTGTCAGGCGGAGAGTGGTCTTCCTCACACTTAACTTAACCAATTTCCTCACTACAGAGACCTAAAAGACTCTTCCAACTGAGATATGAAGTCTTTCAGTTGGGATCAGCTGAAAATTGCTTAAATCTTCCGGTTAAGAGCCGAGATCACATCTATCTTTCTTTTATAACTCGCACTTCAAATAAACATTTCTCTTAATCATCAGTCCTTTCATCGGAATAAATGAGCCCAACCAATGGTTCTTGTTCAGATTCTTGCAACAAGTTATTTCGCTATAAATATTCAGTATGGTACACCCAATGGACGTCGAAGTTCTCAGTCGAAAGCAATTTCAATTACTTCATTGTTGTTAAAGGGGGAAATAATGTGGTCAAACTACAACTGGCACATGTGTGGAGTAACGACCGAGTCCTTGCACAGGACAAAATATTTTCAAAGGTCGACTTCCTTCAATCAGTGGTCAAAGAAGAAAATGATGAAAGAATGAATGAACAAACAAGCTCAAGTTTCACGTCACGTAAGCTTCCTCCAGTCGATTCTTGTAACCTTGTCCATGGGGTGTCATTTAAAATCATCTTAATTATAAAGGACTCAACGCTAGAAACAAGTTCAGAGCTCATCATACAAGACGATGATTAACTTCACTGTTGTTATACGGATGAAATATCTACTTCTTTCTCAAAAAGTACGACTCGGGTTGGCGAGCGCATTTTCTCCACGGTCGCAGTTTTCAGTGAACCCAATAAAGTTACGATTACCTGATAAACACCATATTTTCAGTCTTCTTTCTTTATACTATCGTTTCGATATAAATGTCAAAAATTGTTGTGAATGCCGCCTGCAGACCAGAATTGGGCTATGGCTGAAACATTTTATTACGCAATTAAATATAGCTTTTATTAACAACATCGCTTGTCTTATAATCACTACATTTAGTCACAATTGGGTATCTTCCTTCCTCTTTCCATGGCCCTACCCGCGGAATGTATGCGGTAATAAACATATCAACATTTTAATTGGGAGTAACACAGGCAAGCCACTTTTAATATTGGGATTGACTAATCCCAATGCACGAAGCCTCTTACTTTGCGCAGCGGCCTTGAATAACCCAAGTAAATAAATCTGGTACTTGAGTTCATGATTCGGCCAACAACTGAAATATATCATTTCCGCTTAGAAACTTGTCTTTCCATCCGATTTCTCCCTTTCTCAGTAAAATTTAATAATATTAACCTATAAAGTAACAAGCCTCAATATGACAAAGTTAAGTTTGCTCTTCTTACGAAATTCGTTAGACACGCTTGTAATGATCGTCTGTTTAGGAAATTTCCGCCGGTATCCGGAGTGCATTAAAATTCCCCTTTGGACCTTTGTCATATCTTTGAGTTAACCTCTGGATATTAGTGTATCAGTGTAAAGCTCAACACATACCAAATATTAATTTGTCCCAAAACTTGTCAACTCTAACCCAATCATGCCAGTTCGGAGGATTATCCGATCTTTTGCCACATAGCCCACCAGTATAGAAAGAGCTAAGTGGTATGGGAAAAAATGAACAGCTTTCTAAGAATATAGTATGACATGAGTTGTCATTTCAACCAGGACGAGGACAAAAAAACCATGAAAATACCTTTAAATGAAAATATGATGCCGAAAAACACATACAGCTTCCTTTAAGTTGGTTATATAAGCAGGATCGTCCAAGTACGAGGACAACCAATTCAGTAAAACCCTCAACAAAGAATTATAAGGATAGCAATACAGAGGCAGGACATTTAAGAAGTTAGAGGTAAGTAGCAATTATTTATATACCCAATGTAAAAAAAATGAAACAGTAAATGGGAAAAATACCAATCATCCTGAGAATATTTTACTGTACCAAACTCGAACAGTTCATGAAAATTGTTATCATAAGACAGTAATACAATGAGGATGAGAATGATTTTCATTGGCATTATCATTATCTTCATCATCACGAAGATTATTATTATTATTAGTGGTATTATTATTAGTATTAGTATTATTATTATTATGTGTGTTGTTGTTGTCATGTGTAAACGAGATGGGTGTCGTGATAGTTAAAAATGCTGATTTTCTTGCTTCTCCTTCTTCAGACAAAAATCAAAATGGCAGCAGACAATTGCAAGGTGTTGATCGCTGTCATATTCCTTACAGCAACGAGTTTATTGGCTCTTGGTGCCTCAGTTGGAGGACCAAAGAGTACGCTTGAAGTTCTCATATATCATGTGATTCCCCAGAAAGTCAGCAATGCCACCCAACAGGTGTGAATTTATCTTAGTCAAAGATAAAATTAATCATCAACAAAAATTACACAGCAATTTGTCTTCTTGCAATAATAACAAGACGCGGCAAAATTATGTAACGCGAGTCACTGAGTTAGTAGCTTAATATAGATTACTCAGTAAATTTTCTGAAAAAATAGTCGGTAATACCAAAGAGATCCGAAATTTGAAAAAAGCTCTTATCGCCGAAGTTGAGTTTTTTTCAAGTTTTTCAAAGTAATCAGCTTGAGTGAATTTTACTGAGTTCATCTCGATTCGCGAGACTCCTTTTTGACCCGAATGAAGGGGTAGTTCCTAAAGAAACTGTGGTGCTGCGTCGGTGGGGAAGTAGTATACAAAAATTTGGTTTTATCAACGGAGTTGATAATGTAAATTGGCCACCGTACAGAGATTCTAAAAGCTGACGTTTCGAGCGTTAGCCCTTCGTCAGAGCGAATCCGCTCTAACGAAGGGCTAACGCTCGAAACGTCAACTTTTAGAATCTCTGTACGGTGGCCAATTTACATTATCAACTCCGTTGATAAAACTAAATTTTTGTATCCTTTTTGACCCGATTACTCTCAATTCTCTACTGAAGAATAGTCACGGAAGAATTTCCTTATTCAAGAATCATATCTGGTAGTAAATGAAAAGTTTCATTGCAGCCACAATAGCCAAGTAGCACTTAAAAAAAAGGAAATTCTGCGAAAGCTTCGCCAATGGGGTCAGGTTTATGTCCGGCTGTATTGCCGCTACGAAGACAGACAAAACGTAGGCATTGTAAGCGCACAGGAATGGTGGACAGTTATTATAAGTATTTTTTTAATGAGCGGTTAATCAACGGTGTTTTAAACCATGCTTTGCAGATGAAAACCATCTACCCTTTGATAACCTCAAGCAGTTTCATCCAGGTTGCGATTGTGATGTTGCCAAACTTGAATATGCAAAGCTGCTCCTCGAATCAAGTATGTATCGATGAATGTGTTTTTCTGAGACTCCTAGAAATGCCGTTTCATAAAGCACTAATTCACCGCACGGGAATTCCCCATTGAGAAAGCTTTTCCCCATTTAAAAAAAACCTTGCGCGAGTTTTCGACTCTTGTCGATGGGCCACATCAATTGGAACGGGTTACGCCCTCGTTGACTTTCACACATCGAACCTTCGAGGTACAGAAAAAGATCGTCATGCCTACCTCAATTTTTAGTTAGCAAATTGAGAGCGATTTATGGCCAGTGCTTGATTGAATTTTTTGATTTTCTTTTATCAACAGAAATTGGAAGACAACCTAGCTATTGCGTACAAGAAGCTATTTGAATTTAAAAGTCCGCTGTACATGACATTTTCTTATGAGCAAAACCAAACCGGATCTCAACACGCGCTGCTGACTCAGGTTCTGAAAGACACAAGTTACTATATCAATGGTTCAACGTTTACCCTGCAGCGTATGGTAAGACACAATCTTAAAGCGATGCTCGTTAATATAAAAGTTCTTTCATATGAAAAGTTGGCATTCATCAAATTCAAACAGCTGTTTCAAGCCCGTCACCGTTATTAGTAAAACCGTGCGGATTTATTGAAACAAAATCAAGTTGTCCTGGGATTTATTATTTAAAACAGATCGTCCAATAACTTGACGAAAAACGAAAGAATACATCGCACAAGAAAAAATAACATTTGAAAAGATCTTTGGAGGTGATCTAAAATGGAATATTGCGGCATGTTTAATTAATTATTGCATAATTAAACATTTCAGATGAGGAAGAGACATTTTGCTGTCCCTACTGTGCAGACTGGAATGTCTGAAGCTGACCTGGATAAATTCTGCCGTGAATATCTTCAAGCTCTTGTCGACAATAATTTAGCGGTAGGTTTTTTTACTGTACATGGTTCTGCATATTTGGCAAAGTTGAGAGGAGAAAAATCCTTAAGAACAGATTTTAAAAATACATAATAGAGGTGTCTCTTTTGCCAAGAAAACACTTCTTCAATAGCATTCAAGTCCGTCACCGACACAATCCAAAAATCGTTTTCATTGGCAAACAAAAGGATAATTTAGTGGCCGTTTGCTTATTGAGCTAAACAAGGAAATTGGAGGTTCTCTTGGAGATTTTTTTCCCTTTGGTTTGAGATGGGTAACAATAGAGAGAAATAACTGAGACGGGTTCGAAATGTTACAGTGAATTTAATAAACCGCGTTTCTTCTCTCTGCAGAGTCTTGTTATCACCAACGATGCAGTGAAGATTTTTCGCAACTATCTAATTCTCTACACATTTCAATCTGTCAACGAGCAAGTGGCTCACTGTGTTTCTCTTCTTTGACGAGGCACGAACGGTCAGCTTGAAAGCAGATCGAAGATAGATTATTTATTGTAGTAATATTTATTTGCACTAAAACATTACGTAACGAGAAATTCTATTTATTGAGCCCCCTCAAGTTTATGAGCATAATTTTATTATTGTCATTGTTCTTTTTAGAATATCGTTTTAAGAAGTGTTAAGCTCCCTTTAGTAATGGGCCGATATGCAATGTCCATATCAAATGTTACTGATTCGAATCAGTATATGCAGTAGTCTGTGTCAGATGTTAAATACTTATACGAAACCATGTAAACGTGTTGTTGTTAAATTAACAATAAAACGTTGGGAAATCTTTCGGATGTACGCCTGTTTCTTGATTTTTGATGCTGATTTTTTACTGTCTCATCAAAGTGAGACCTTAACCAATCACGCCCATTTATTTATTTATTTATTTATTTGTAGTTCTCTATATCTGCCTCGTTATTTATTGTAACCATCCTTTATTTTATATATACTGAGATTTTCGCATCAAATTTTGCTGTGTGAAAAAACTTTTCGGATTTTACTTCGACCAATCAGAGAGGCGAGACGAGTGAGTTGCGCTCACTCGTTCGATTTCAGATACTTCACCAACTCGTGTGAAAATCCCGCTCGCGCGCGCTTTCCATGAGGTAATCTCTATTTTTATGCGTTTTAAGTTCAAGCTTACTTGCAAATAGGCGATTTCTACTTTTTCCAAGAGATATAAAAATGACTTTCGTTTGTTTATAATGAAAGGTGTAGTAGATGATTTGGCGCCCCGACCATAATTTTTCCCGAGCTGTGTTTTGAGAATTGTATAAATTGTATAGAAAGAAGGTTCAACACGATGCCAACAAAGGGCGCAGGAGGATTCTGGGGTGCCACTTCTCCCTCCCTCCCCCTCTCACCGCCCCCCTCCCCCCCCCCCCCCTTCTTTTTGTAAGCCTTTTATAAGCAAACAACTCAAAATACTCAATCTGGTTAGTACCCTCGTTGACACATAGTGACCGCCTCTTCCCCGCACCCCCACCCCCCTTTTAAAAATACTGTCTACGCCACTGCCAACGCCTTACTCAGACCCAGCAAATAAAGACAAATTCAGTCAGGCTTACAGGGTTTGAAGATTGAATGATCACTTCGGTTCAAAGTGGAAAAGGAGAGATAATAAAGAGAAAAAATGCTGCAACACTACCGATTCAGCATAAATTTAATGGTCCTTTTTGATATTACATATTTCTGTAGGAAGCTCAAAATTGTGTTGGGACCAAGAATTGACCATTCTAGAATACCTGTATCTCTAAACCTTGACATTTTCGTTCATAATTTGGACAGTAACACCTTTTGGAGGTCGTCTAAAATCAATGGATGACATCCATAAGGGAAGTTTGATGCGCCATTAATCACTATACTCAAACAAACCACTTAACCTTCATCAAGAATCGCTCCTCGTCAGTCACAAACGTCAAAGCCAAAGCATGAAATTTATACGCTGCAGTTTCTCTTTGATAAGAATTTAACGCAACGATTTTAAATGCCCAACACACGATACTCGTCTTCTTGCAGTTTTTTTCAGGGTCTAAAATGCACTTCCAGAATCTGTAAGTCCGTTGTGATTGGTCTACGTAAATTCGGGCTCGTTTCAGCAGACGCTCGTGGGGGAGAAAAGCGTGACGAATCCCTTCTGCGTGCGCCTGCGTGGGAGGCTACATGATGCGTGGACATAGTTGCAATTGATCTGATCACAATCTTGTTCCCAGAGTCTTCGTTCCCCTTGACCAGCGGGTCGGGTTACGAGAGACTCTGGGATAATCCGTTTGGATAAAGTTTTTGATTGGTTGAAAGTCTGAGCATGAGCAATCGATTTCGGTCGCGAGGCGTCTTCCGCAAGACGCGAGGGGTTTCAAAGAGCACCGCATGATTGTTAATGATGGATTGGTTCGTTGATTAGTTTGGAGCTAAAAGCAAAGAGTGAGAACTTATTAAATCTAAAGGAATCGAATCGTCTCTCACTGAGTAATTATGTTATTAAAATGTAGTCATACTGAGTCTTCAAATTGCTGTATATTGTTATATGAATCCATAAGATCTTCTCGTATAGTTAC
>NC_090885.1:42676203-42691203 GCF_036669925.1 Montipora capricornis
CCCTGTATAGAAAACGTGTCTCTTTTAGCTTAAAGTTAATAACCTCTTATTACATGTATTAACAGTTGCACCTCCACAGGACCTTGAACTAACCTACATGCAGGGGTATTATTAGAAGCTGGGACCTGGGTACTAGTACCCGCCATTGCTCAAAGGAGGTCTCAAGATCAAAAGCCAGACTATATATACGGGTGCCCGCTCACTATGTCACAAGGTCCCTTCTACTTTAAAACTTAATGGAAACCCTGACACGTAAACACACCTGAATCCATTTCTTGATTTGTCGCACGACAGGTGAAAAATACTACAGAACATGACCATGTCAGGCAAGGGTCAGGCAATTAACTCATACCATGTCAAACCATGTTATGTTATGTAGTAATTTGTTCTATTACTAATGTGGTCAATTAAATTGTACCACTGGAAAGTTTTCACAGCGCTGCCATAAAGGACATTCACCTGTACCAGCTGTTAACCCTGAGATCACATTGTGAAGGAAGTGAAAACTAGAATCAGTTTTTTTATATATTGCAGGTGAAAATTTAATGACAGCCCTGTTTAATGCTGGCTTTTTGGGTGTGTGCTTTGAATTAGTTCCAGATTGGCTAAATTTTTTGTTGGGATAGAAGTGATATAAGGAAAATGGACAGTGATAGATTTTAATTACAAAAATTGTTTTTGTGTACCACTTTTCATTTATTTAATTTCACTCACTTTAAGATCTACACCATCCCCTCAAGAGAATTTCTTTTGCATGTTAGTTTGTGCTTACAAGCTGTTTTCATTTCTAGGGACTTATCTCATTCGCTAAATAATCCGGCTGATTTTTTCATGCCGCATAGATTTTCTGAAATCATTAGTGTTTTTAGGCGTTTAAGTTTCAGAAATTTGTATTTGTTCTGCAACATTAATTATTTAAGTGAAACTGATTTAAAAGTGCTGTTTTGTGATTATGGCTTGTATGTATTGCCTTGTGTATGTATGTACACTGTATATATATTTCCTAAATTTGGAAAGCACATTATATGTTCATATGGAAGAATAATATTCTAAAAATCAACATGTTTATCCAATTAGAAGTATTCATCTCTATTAAAGAACTCTCATTATTTGGTGGAGAACAGTCATTTTTTTTTACAAAATAATGAAAAGCAGTAAAATGATACTTCCCTCAAGACCTCTACTTCTTTATAACAGCAAGGAAACTCTTACCCAAAGAACTCATCTTCTTTTGAAAAGAATCCTAAACCTTCTCTGGTGACGAAAAATCTAACTTGAAAGATCCTTCAACGAAGACATGGTTTTATGATTAAAAGAATGATTTATTCTTTTGTAAATAATAATTTATTCTCGTGTCAAAGTCTGGTGTTTCGCTCTCTTTCATCTTCCACAAAAAAAAAACAAAGACAGTCTTTTGACATTTAAAACTAATCCCGGATCACTGCATTCAGCAGCGACACAATCTGCTTTACATTTCCACGTGACACAAATTCTAATCGAAAATCGCAGGCAGCAATGGACAACACAGCCCGTTGGTAACACATTGTCCAGGCATATCGCTCCAACACGTCATATTGTTCCTTTTTCAGTTCTAGGATGGGATATCCTAATTTTGCTAAAGAAAATTGCATGCCATCGTGAAACAAATCCTCCACTCTTGCTTACTTGCAGGCGCATGCTCGGAATGAACCAATTATATTGCATTAGAGGCTAGGCTGGATGTAAAAATAAAAGGAACCTTGAAACTCCAGCAAAAAATCGTATATGAATATTACTGTGTGATTTGCAGTGTCAGGAAAGAAAACATCTAAATTATGCCTCCTCGTGACCAAACGAGGCGAAAAAAACCTCGATCGCAGTGATGTTGGACAATTTTTGCCCAATGAATGTAACGACTGAGAGAAGATCGCAATAAATCGATGCAAAGGCTGAACTAGTAAACATAGCATAGGATTTCACTAAGCGACAAAACAGCTCAGAGTCAGAATTTCATATTATCTGCTATACTTTACCTTTAACAATGAGTTTCAGAAGTAAAGTGCTTTTAAGTAGCAACAATAAAAGCAAGGTGACACACGCTTTTAAGTAGCATTATTTCATCTTTATTAATTAACATTCACGAAGAAATTTTGACCAGAAAAAAAATATATCGTGATAATTAACGTCCGAATAACCGATGTTTGACTGTGCATATATATGTGTAAATTTAATAGGAACATCAGTGCTTCATAATTGCGTTATCAACACAAACTGGTATGCAAAGAAACAAATAGTCCAGGTTGTGATTCAATTTCGTTTAACTTTTTGTCTAACTTTATCAGCAATAATGCTCAGTTTATTTGTCATGCAATCGTCTTTTAGTTTTTCCGATATAAAAATAGTTGCAGTCTCAACAGGGAGCTCTACATAAAACCTTAGCCATTTGGCCACGGCCCTAAGTTTGTCCTTGTAAGAAAAGAAAGATTTAATGCAACGAGTGCTTTGAAAAATTATTCTAAGGAAAAATTGATAGTTTGAGTAAATTACTCTACTCTAATTACTCAAAAAAAACTCTGTTTGTCACCGGTGTTTGTGTATTCTTCCTGATAAAACCGAGAGTATTTACGACATTTTTTAACCTGACTGTTTTATATTGGGTATCGAAACAATTTGTCCCCGATTTTGAAAAAATTGGTAGGTCTAAACTCCTGAAACAATCACAGTTTCAATAATTACTGGGCAACTCAAATATATGTTCACTGGATCAGTGCAATTAACACATAACTAGGTCGACAGAAGTAATGAACAATAAATAATGAACAATAAACAAGAGTTCCAGCAGCAGATTTATTAGTCTTCCTTGAGCGAGTCACATCCACGACCTACAGTATATTTGTAAGTTTCAAGGAGTCTCGGGAGAGCAATTAAATCAAAATTTGATATTTTTCTGCGCCAACATCATGCAGCTGTTCAGATGGGTTTCAGGCACGAAATTTCATACTTTCGTATGTCATCCATCTGATCTTCCACGATTGGGACTCACGATAAGAACGACTGACTTGAAATTAACCTCGGACTCGGCTCAAAGAAAATCGCAAACATAATAAGGGGAACAACCATGAAGCAAACAGACTTGCAAATCCTGTTGCAGGTTTAACAAAGCCATCATTATCGGTAACGACTGCATGAATAGCTTGCAGTTGTTCCGCCTTATGCACAAAGGTTAAGTGGCATTTCAATTGCCTCCGGAAACTTCCTTTCACATTATCCCTTTGTATCCAGTGTAAACGCAGTCGGAATAAACTATGCCCAAATAAGGAATCTTTTTCCAAATATGTTTTTTTTCCCTAGTTTTGGGGGAAAAAATGGCGTCATTCCGAGGATGCGACTGCAAGTAATATAGGACTCTCTCTTTTCCCGCCTGGGTTCCAGGCCCATTTTCATAGTGGGGTATGAGGGAGACCCGGAACAGGACTAGCCTGTAGAGCGTTTTCATATGACGTCACGGCGGCCATGTTGGTGTTCCAAAACAAAAGAATGGCGGCCATGATGTTGTACCAAACTAATCCTCTCGGATTTGAACTCTATTATTGTGCAAATACCTTCTTTTGTTTCAGTAATCCAATATGGCTGCTGGTCACGTGAGTGAAAACGCTCAATAGGCCACTTCGTAAAATCATAAAATACAACAATAGAGTTTTTGCACGGCAGCCATGTTGCATGGCAGAAAAAATGAAAATGTTTTGCATAAGAAAGAATATTTATTCCCATAGGAAAGAGAATATATTGTTCCTGCCATGAAACATGGCTGTCGTGCAAAACCTCTATACTCTTTGCTTGTCCCCCAAATTTTCCATAAACACTTTTTTCAGTTTCTGTTAGGACTTACAATGCTCGCCAAGACAAAACAAAAACAATGCTTATGCAAAATTTGAGGGGACAAACAAAGAGTATTATGGTATTTTCCGAAGTGGCCTATTGACGGCTCATTCTCGTTCCCAGATCCTAATGTACGATAAAACGAAGGATTTACCAACACCATCTCTCGTCTATATTCACGATTATCGTGAATTCTCAATATGCTTTAAATTCACTATTGGTCGAATGGGAAAATACCATAATAATCTTTGTTTTTCCCCCCAAATTTTGCATAAGGAATGTTTCCAGTTTCTCTTTCTCTTTTCTCCAAGAGAAAACAATGCTTATACAAAAATTTGAGTGTTTTTTTCTGGGTGAAGACGTTTTGGTTTAGACAATGCGCCATCGATATTAGACCATTCAATGTCGTTTCGTTCACTCACTTTTTCGCAGCGAGAAGAAATAAATGCGTTTAGAAAAGCGCATTCGTTTGTCTCATTCAACAAAGGCTGATATAATAACAACGGAACTAACCAATCGGAACCAGCGTAAGAAGTATAGTGCATGTTTGAATTTGACTCAACAGGCCCATAAATTGATATTCGTAAAATGTTTTGGATAATTACTGCGCGCTTTACTATGTGCTCCTTCACTGCACACTTTACTATGACATATATATTATTGAGGTTAGAAGCGCTATCTAATGGTTCCTTAATCTACCAGAAACAATAATTGTTCCTTAGCAACAGCTCAAAAAAAGACCAGAAAATGAGCAATAAAAGCAAAGCGCTACAAGAAAACACACAATATAGAACAAACGTTCCTCGTGTCGTGAAACGAAACGATAAAGCCTATTGGCAACCCAAGAATAGGAACAAATGCTCTACAACTAATGACAAAGGATGAACGCGTTATTGGGACGAATTTGTTCCGCTCGTGATTCGGAGCTCGGAACAATTGGTTCCCTTTTTAACAACGAAGGTCCATTTTTTCCGTATCTTTATAAAAACACGTTCTCATGTTATCAAAAGGAAGACATGTTTAGGAACAATAGTTCCCAAATCATGCGTAAAGGACTCGGAATTTGGAATAATTGGTTCTCCTTTTAGCAACAAATGACCATTTTGTTTTCCGAGTAGTATGAAAGCACAAAAAGAGAAACAATCTGTTCTCGTTTTTTGAAAAGGGGACAGTTCACAAATCAAGAAAATGAAGGCCTCTGAAAATCAAAATGTGCTCAAAAACATCGTTAATTAAAAAGAAAGAAGCCAAAAAGCAACTAAAAGATAGCTTTGTAGAACACAATCGAATGCCGAAAGTTTGCTAGACGAAATTTAACACTCCATTGGAATTTGAAATTTGAGAAATGTTATAGAAGAAGAGGAAGAAACGGCAGGACTTGAACGGAGTATATATTGTATGCTGCCTTTACAGAAATCTTGTTTACTCGGAACAGCAAGGACTTCAATGGGGCTTGAACCCGCGACCTTCCGATAACGGTGCGACGCTCTAACCAACTGAGCTATGAAGCCACCGACGTTGGGAGTCATTTGTGGGTTCTAATTTTCCCGTGACGAATGAATGAATAAAACCTTCACTTGATTGCATATCCTCAGTTCAGTATATGATTCATTTCATATATCATTTCGTTCATTTAATGATGAAACTGTTTGTTCATTTGAGATCACATTGTCCCACCCAAGGGTGAATAACCATCTGTTAGCATAGTTGAAATTTATATAACTGTCAAAAGCTCTCTAAAGGTGTATTTCATTTAAAAAAAACTCAGATTACTGAAGAGGAAAAAGGAATAATAAGGAAACTAAAAAATGCATTGGTCTATGAACGCTTGCCCATTGTTGGCTAAAAAGCCCTTCTTAAACCTTTCAGTCCTACACTTAAAAATAATTGAGTTTATTTGCTGCTTTTACGACAATCAATGAGCGGAAACCCCTGTAAATGGTGCAAGCGTGATTCGGGGTGGTGTCATGTTATTCCACACAGGCAACCTATAAGGACAATCCAGATGGCCTTAATAAAAATGCTTTTAATCTGTCTAACCTGTTAGCCTCTACTCGTTTATTTATTCACTTATTTTACATTTTTTTCTACCATGTTTCGTATGTGCAATTGAGGTGCAGTCATGGTGTCAGGCGGAGAGTGGTCTTCCTCACACTTAACTCAACCAATTTCCTCACTACAGAGACCTAAAAGACTCTTCCAACTGAGATATGAAGCCTTTCATTTGGGATCAGCTGAAAATTGCTTAAATCTTCCGGTTAAGAGCCGAGATCACATCTATCTTTCTTTTATAACCCGCACTTCAAATAAACATTTCTCTTAATCATCAGTCCTTTCATCGGAATAAATGAGCCCAACCAATGGTTCTTGTTCAGATTCTTGCAACAAGTTATTTCGCTATAAATATTCAGTATGGTCTTAACTGAGCAGAACACCCAATGGACGTCGAAGTTCTCAGTCGAAAGCAATTTCAATTACTTCATTGTTGTTAGAGGGGGAAATAATGTGGTCAAACTACAACTGGCACATGTGTGGAGTAACGACCGAGTCCTTGCACAGGACAAAATATTTTCAAAGGTCGACTTCCTTTAATCAGTGGTCAAAGAAGAAAATGATGAAAGAATGAATGAACAAACAAGCTCAAGTTTCACGTCACGTAAGCTTCCTCCAGTCGATTCTTGTAACCTTGTCCATGGGGTGTCATTTAAAATCATCTTAATTATAAACGACTCAACGCTAGAAACAAGTTCAGAGCTCATGATACAAGACGATGATTAACTTCACTGTTGTTATACGGATGAAATATCTACTTCTTTCTCAAAAAGTACGACTTGGGTTGGCGAGCGCATTTTCTCCACGGTCGCAGTTTTCAGTGAACCCAATAAAGTTACGATTACCAGATAACCACCATATTTTCAGTCTTCTTTCTTTATACTATCGTTTAGATATAAATGTCAAAAATTGTTGCAAATGCCGCCTGCAGACCAGAATTGGGCTATGGCTGAAACATTTCATTACGCAATTAAATATAGCTTTTATTAACAACATCGCTTGTCTTATAATCACTACATTTAGTCACAATTGGGTATCTTCCTTCCTCTTTCCATGGCCCTACCCGCGGAATGTATGCGGTAATAAACATACCAACATTTTAATTGGAAGTAACACAGGCAAGCCACTTTTAATATTGGGATTGACTAATCTCAATGCACGAAGCCTCTTACTTTGCGCAGCGGCCTTGAATAACCCAAGTAAATAAATCTGGTAATTGAGTTCATGATTCGGCTAACAACTGAAATATATCTTCCGCTTAGAAACTTTTCTTTCCATCCGATTTCTCCCTTTCTCACTAAAATTTAATAATATTAACCTATAAAGTAACAAGTCTCAATATGACAAAGTTAAGGTTGCGCTTCTTACGAAATTCGTTAGACACGCTTGTAATGATTGTCTTTCCGCCGGTATCCGGAGTGCATTAAAATTCCCCTTCGGACCTTTGTCATATCTTTGAGTTAACCTCTGGATATCAGTGTATCAGTGTAAAGCTCAACACGTACCAAATATTAATTTGTCCCAAAACGTATCAACTCTAACCCAATCATGCCAGTTGGGAGGATTATCCGATCTTTTGCCAGAGAGCCCACCAGTATAGAAAGAGCTAGGACTTTAAGTGGTATGGGAAAAAATGAACAGCTTTCTAAGAATATAGTATGACAGGAGTTGTCATTGCAACCAGGACGAGGACAAAAAAACCATGAAAATACCTTTAAATGAAAATATGATGCTGAAAAACGCATACAGCTTCCTTTAAGTTGGTTATATAAGCAGTATCGTCCAAGTACGAGGACAACCAATTTAGTAAAACCCTCAACAAATAATTACAAGGATAGCAATACAGAGGCAGGGCATTTAAGAAGTTAGAGGTAAGTAGCAATTATTCATATACCCAATGTAAAAGAAATAAAACAGTAAATGGGAAAAATACCAATAATCCTGAGAATATTTTACTGTATCAAACTCGAACAGTTCATGAAAATTGTTATCATAAGACAGTAATACAGTGAGGATGAGAATGATTTTCATTGGCATTATCATTATCTTCATAATCACAAAGATCATTATTATTATTATTATTATTATTATTATTATTATTATTATCATTTGTGTTGTTGTTGTTATGTGTAAACGAGATGGGTGTCGTGATAGTTAAAAATGCTGATTTTCTTGCTTTTCCTTCTTCAGACAAAAATCAAAATGGCAGCAGACAATTGCAAGGTGTTGATCGCTGTCATATTCCTTACAGCAACGAGTTTATTGGCTCTTGGTGCCTCAGTTGGAGGACCAAAGAGTACGCTTGAAGTTCTCATATATCATGTGATTCCCCAGAAAGTCAGCAATGCCACCCAACAGGTGTGAAAGATAAAATTAATCATCAACAAAAATTAGACAGCAATTTGTCTTCCTGCAATAATAACAAGACGCGGCGAAATTATGTAACGCCAGTCACTGAGTTAGTAGCTTAATATAGATTACTCAGTAAATTTCCTGAAAAAATAGTCGGTAATACCAAAGAGATCCGAAATTTGAAAAAAGCCGTTATCGCCGGAGTTGATTTTTTTCAAGTTTTTCAAAGTAATCAGCTTGAGTGAATTTTACTGAGTTCATCTCGATTCGCGAGACTCGTTTTTGACCCGATTACTCTCAATTCTCTACCGAAGAATAGTCACGAAAGAATTTCCTTATTCAAGAATCATATCTGGTAGTAAATGAAAAGTTTCATTGTAGCCACAATAGCCAAGTAGCACTTAAAAAAAGAAAATTCTGCGAAAGCGTCGCCATTGGGGTCAGCTTTATGTGCGTCTGTATTGCCGCTACGAAGACAGACAAAACGTAGCCATTGTGAGCGCGCAAGAATGGTGGACAAATATTATAAGTATTTTTTTAATGAATGGTTAATCAACAGTGTTTTAAACCATGTTTTGCAGATGAAAACCATGTACCCTTTGATAACCTCAAGCAGTTTCATCCAGGTTGCGATTGTGATGTTGCCAAACTTGAATATGCAAAGCTGCTCCTCGAATCAAGTATGTATCGATGAATGTGTTTTTCTGAGACTCCTAGAAATGCCGTTTCATAAAGCAGTAATTCACCGCACGGGAATTCCCCATTGAGAAAGCATTTCCCTATTTAAAAAAAACCTTGCGCGAGTTTTCGACTCTTGTCGATGGGCCACCTCAATTGGAACGGGTTACGCCCTCGTTGACTTTCACACATCGAACCTTCGAGGTACAGAAAAAGATCGTCATGCTTACCTCAATTTTTAGTTAGCAAATTGAAAGCGATTTATGGCCAGTGCTTGATTGAATTTTTCGATTTTTTTTTATCAACAGAAATTGGAAGACAACCTAGCTATTGCGTACAAGAAGCTATTTGAATTTAAAAGTCCGCTGTACATGACATTTTCTTATGAGCAAAACCAAACCGGATCTCAACACGCGCTGCTGACTCAGGTTCTGAAAGACACGAGTTACTATATCAATGGTTCAACGTTTACCCTGCAGCGTATGGTAAGACACATTTTTTAAGAGTCGGTTGTTAATGAAAAAGGTCTTTCATATCAAAGTTGGCATTCATCAAATTCAGTCATTTCAAGCCCGTCACCGTTATTAGTAAAACCGTGCGGATTTATTGAAACAAAATCAAGTTGTCCTGGGATTTATTATCTAAAACAGGTCGTCCAATAACTTGACGAAAAACGAAAAAATATAGCGCACAAGAACAAATAACATTTGCAATGAACTTTGGAGGTGATCTAAAATGGAATATTGCGGCATGTTTAATTAATTATTGCATAATTAAACATTTCAGATGAGGAAGCGACATTTTGCTGTCCCTACTGTGCAGACTGGAATGTCTGAAGCTGACCTGGATAAATTCTGCCGTGAATATCTTCAAGCTCTTGTCGACAATAATTTAGCGGTAGGTTTTTTCACTGTACATGGTTCTGCATATTTGGCAAAGTTGAGAAGAGAAAAGTCCTTAAGAACAGATTTTAAAATACATAATAGAGGTGTCTCTTTTATCAAAAAACACTTCTTCAATAGCATTCAAGTCCGTCACCGACACAATCCATTAATCATTTTCATTGGCAAACAAAAGGATAATTTAGTGGCGGTGTGCTTATTGAGCTAAACAAGGAAATTGGAGGTTCCCTGGGAGATTTTTTTTCCTTTGGTTTGAGATGGGTGGCAATAGAGAGAAATAACTGATACGGGTTCGAAATGTTACATTGAATTTAATAAACCGCGTTTCTTCTCTCTGCAGAGTCTTGTTATCACCAACGATGCAGTGAAGATTTTTCGCAACTATCTCATTCTCTACACATTTCAATCTGTCAACGAGCAAGTGGCTCAATGTGTTTCTCTTCTTTGACGATGCACGAACGGTCAACTTGAAAGCAGATCGAAGATGGATTATTTATTGTAGTAATATTTATTTGAACTAAAACACTACGTAACGAGAAATTCTATTTTATGAGCCTCCTCAAGTTTATGAGCATAATTTTGTTATTGTCTTTGTTCTTTTTAGTATTTCGTTTTAAGAAGTGTTAAGCTCCCTTTAGTAATTGGCCGATATTGTTCATATCAAATGTTACTGATTCGAATCAGTATATGCAGTAGTCTGTGTCAGATGTTAAATACTTATACGAAACCATGTAAACGTGTTGTTGTTAAATTAACAATAAAACGTTGAGAAATCTTTCGGATGTACGCCTGTTTCTTGATTTTTGACCCTTACTGTCTCATCAAAGTGAGACCTTAACCAATCATGCCCATTTAATTATTTATTTATTTTTTTATTTTTATTTTTTGTAGTTCTCTATATCCGCCTCGTTATTTATTGTAACCATCCTTTATTTTATATATACTGAGATTTTCGCATCAAATTTTGCTGTGTGAAAAAGCTTTTCGGATTTTACTTCGACCAATCAGAGAGGCGAGACGAGTGCGTTGCGCTTACTCGTTCGATTTCAGATACTTTACCAACTCGTGTGAAAATCCCGCACGCGCGCACTTTCCATTAGGTAATCTCTATTTTTATGCTTTTTAAGTTCAAGCTTACTTGCAAATAGACTTTTTCCAAAAGATATAAAAATGACTTTCGTTTGTTTATAATGAAAGGTGTAGTAGATGATTTGGCGCCCCGATCATAATTTTTCCCGAGTCGTGTTTTGAGAATTGTATAAATTGTATAGCGGTGGGTAAAAAAGAAGGTTCAACATGATGCCAACCAAGGGCGCAGGAGGATTCTGGGGTGCCACTCCCCCCTCCCCCTCTCCCCCCCCCCCCCCCCCTCCTTTTGTAAGGCTTTTTATAAGCAAACGACTCAAAATACTCAGTCTTCTTTCTCAGATAAAATCAAAGACGATTAATACTTGATGCTATCAAACGATATCAGCTCACTTGCTATGGCACTAAAGTACCTTTCAATGGTATTAAAAGGGACACCTAAAACTATCGGATATTTTCAGTTCTCCTGGAAAGCTATTCTGACGGGTTCTCGATTAAAGAGGCATTTAACACGTTCATAAATTAAAAATATATGCAATGTCACATAATTACTGTAAGAAATTTTGGACGCTGACTTTTGTCAAATTCAAATTGAGGATGACCGAATATTTTCGGTTGAAACGTCTTCATTAAGTATAAGTGAACGGCGTTTGACGTTCAAAAAATTCAGCATAGTTCGTTTTAAATGTCACATATTTGAAATTTTGAAATGAACATAAAATGAAAGTTAGAAAGATCGTAGCAGTTAGATGCGCAGGCTTACTTGCAACTGCCTAAGTTGCATATCACGTTCAAGCGCTTGACGTCCTTCAAAATCCTCAAAATGGTTTTCTATCAGTTTCCAACTAATAATAATTGAAAAGTGGATAAAGTTCTCGCATTACATAACAAAATATGAAGTAATTTCAACGAGGGGCTTACGAGTCGTAACTCGTTAAAACGTTCTCGTGAAAAAAGAATCAAAAAAAAAAAGTAAGGGAATCTAAGTTAACATTAATTTAATTTTGTTTTCTCGGTGGGTTATGCATTTGCACTCTCGCGAGTCAAAATGTGAGTGCTTACAAGGGTATGGTGTCGTTTTATCTACAAGTATACGAAAACAAATATTTAGTACTGAGAGTGTATTAGAACTGCACGAGAACCCTTGCCTTCATACAGAATGAACTCAACTAGGACAGCACCGAAAGGAAAGCTTTAAAAAATCCATTACGTTTAAGGTTGAAAATTTCAGGCTGCTTTTGGTGATGATCGTCTCTAATTATAAGAAGTGATTTAACGTTTTTGCGTTGCCAACCGATCGTTCGTAATCAGTGTTTCTTCGATTTGAAAAATAAAGTTCAATAGAAGGACTAAAAGAAATAGTCATATTCAAACGAAACGACTCCACTGAAATAGCGCGGAAAGAAATGTAAATATGATATCAATCCCAAGCGATCGCCACAAATAAATTTGAATAGTACGGGATGTTTTAACCATACGAATTCTACAGTACTCATTCTGTGAAGAGCCACAAACGTCAAAGCCAAAGCATGAAATTTATACGCTGCAGTTTCTCTTTGATAAGAACTTAACGCAACGATTTTAAATGCCCAACACACGATACTCGTCTTCTTGCAGTTTTTTTCAGGGTCTGAAATGCACTTCCAGAATCTGTAAGTCCGTTGTGATTGGTCTACGTAAATTCGGGCTCGTTTCAGCAGACGCTCGTGGGGAAAAAAGCGTGACGAATCCCTTCTGCGTGCGCCTGCGTGGGAGGCTACATGATGCGCGGACATAGTTTCAATTGATCTGATCACAATCTCGTTCCCAGAGTCTTCGTTCCCATTGACCAGCGGATCGGGTTACGAGAGACTCTGGGATAATTCGTTCGAATAAAGTTTTTGATTGGTTGAAAGTCTGAGCATGAGCAATCGATTTCGGTCACGAGGCGACTGCTGTGAGACGCGAGGGGTTTCAAAGAGCACCGCATGATTGTTAATGATGGATTGGTTCGTTGATTAGTTTGGAGCCAAAGCAAAGAGTGAGAACCTATTAAATCTAAAGGAATGGAATCGTCTCTCACTGAGTAATTATGTCTTTAAAATGTAGTCATACCGAGTTTTCAAATTGCTGTATATTGTTATATGAATCCATAAGATCTTCTCATATAGTTACTTATGTACATGTGAGTGTCCGGGAAAGGTGCGAGAACCTTTAGCAGATGAGTTTTTGGGTTGATAAAGAGTTACTGATGCAAAGAGAACTCGTTTGGCTTGTGACAGTGCTGTTGAACACTTTGAAAATATCGTGGAAGGCCCGTCTCTCTGGCATGCAAAGCAATCCTTTCGGTAGGTTGAAATTTTTACTCGCATTTCATTTGGGCTCATTACACTGTACTGTTCTCAACCTCTATTGGAAGAAGAGGCCAGATCAGATAAAGAGAATCAAATCAATGAAATGTCAGATGTACAACTCACATCCAATGGAACTTGTCTTACATTTTAGGTACTTAGAAAAAAATGGAAACTTCAGTTGTTGATTTTGTTATGCAAATACTTAGCTTAACGTTTATGATGAAATAATAAAAAAGGTCTAATATAAAGCTTGACCATCCTCTGGAACCTATTACTTGTAGCACTTAAAAAGCAGGTACAAAAATGACACCATTCTCTTGAGTAGTTAAGTACTTCTTTCTGAAGTACATGTACCTTAACATACTACTACATAAGGAGTTTTTTCCGTAATTGCTCAGCCCACAGTATTAATTACAGTGGCGATTATTATTTGCTAATTGAAGCCACAGTGGTCAAGTGTTTGAGACTTCAAAGGTTGGTTGACTGTATGAGTTCTGGCCCCAATTGTTTGAAGGGTGGATAGAGCTATCCACTGGATAAATCACTACCTACTGGATAACTCAATTGGTTTTGGTAGTGTTTATCTGCTGGATAGTGATTTATCTGGCCCCAGTTGTTCTAAAGATGGATAACGCTATCTACCGGACAAATCACTATGCACTGGAAAGTGCAGTTGCTTCCGCTATTACTTATCCACTGGATAGCGATTTATCCGGCTGATAGCGCTATCCATCATTTGAACAACTGGGGCCTGGTGGGTAGCGCTATCCACTTTTTGAACAACTGAGGCCAGGTCTTGATCCAACCTTTCTTCTCTGTCTCCTTTGTCGTAGAGGACAAAGGAGGCAGAAAAAAGAGACCCTGGGAACGAGGTTGGTCTTGATCATCTCTCAGTTTTCTCTAACTTTAATCCATGTTGCCTCTATATATGTACCCACATACAACTTAATACTGGCAAATTTTTGATAGAAGTTATAACAAATTCTGTGATCGGTTAGCATCCCATTTAATGGAAGGGACAAAGATTTTGACTGCTTAACCCATTGACACCTCAAACGCCCTAGGATGACCCCAGTTGACTACTAGAATCTCCCTGGCATTAGACAGAGTAAAATCTGTCAAGTATTACTCCCAGGGGTCAGTGGGTGAAAGGGGATCAGTGATACCCCTTGTTACTCTACAGAAAACAGAGCTAAGTGCTGCCATAAATGAACTACCTGGTCATTTAGTTTCATTATCTAGACACAGACTTTATGCTTTTACATTGTGTTTGGGAGCAACTTTACAGCAGCCTATACGGGAAGGAATTTGACGACGTTACTTGAACGATTATTTGAATTAAACAGTTTTAAGTGGGGATGTTCATATGCTCTGCCCAGAGACCGACGATTATGAACAACAGCTTTTCATTATTGTTGACAATGAGGTTCTTCTGGAAGTAAGTTCATACAAACAGAGTCCTTTCTGCTTTGTTTGGGGTATATCACATGGTTAACCTAGAGTATCCAAGAAAGTCAACATGTCTGCACTGAGTTTCTTGAGAGTATGTGTGAGAGTGCATATTTTATGCGCTCACATAGGCACTGGGGCCGATAAGGCCACACATGCCAATACATGACATAGTGTATGGCGTGTTTATTCTGTTTTGAGTTTTGTTCGCAGTTTGGTTTTCTTTGTACTTTTACATCGTGTCCTTAAGATGTTCAGCTGCCAGGGTCTTACTGCGTAATAAAGTGGTA
>NC_090885.1:42693703-42706203 GCF_036669925.1 Montipora capricornis
AAAGATGACAAACCAATTCGAGTTCCACACCGGCGAGTACCACCGCACCAGTGGCAAGAAGTACGTGATTACATTCAAAAGTCACTTGATCAAGGCATCATCAGGGAATCATCCAGTCCTTATGCATCCCCAATAGTCCTTGTTAGGAAGAAAGATAGCAAGCTGCGACTCTGTGTTGACTACCGGCTTCTGAATGCAAGGACACACAAGGACGCATATCCATTACCACGTATTGACAAGGCCCTAGACGTCCTGAAAGGAGCCAAGTACTTCTGTAGCCTCGATCTTGCCCATGGGTTCAATCAAATACCAATGGAGGAGTCTGACATTGCGAAAACAGACTTTAGAACTAAAACAGATGGACTGTACGAGTACACCAGAATGCCCTTTTGTTTGTGTAATGCACCAGGTACGTTCATGCGTGTGATGGACAAGGCATTTGGAGACCTGAACTTTCAGTTCCTGCTAGTGTATCTTGATGATATTTTAGTGTTTGGTAGTACGTCTGAGGAGACCTTGTTTCGACTAGAGACAGTGGTGTCACGGTTGTCAAACCTCAACCTGAAAATCAAGCCTGAGAAATGTCAGCTGTTCCGTAAGAAAGTCCGCTATCTGGGTACCTGGGTCATGTAGTCACACACGAGGGCATCTCCTCCCCTGATCCTGAAAAGGTGCGAGCGGTCTCAGAGTGGCTAAGACCAGTAACATTACGTGATCTTCGGGGATTCTTGGGTCTCTCTGGCTATTATAAAAGATTCCTAAAGGGACATGCAGAGGTTGCTGCCCCTCTACAGCGTCTTCTCCAAGGACAGGAGGGCAGATGAAAGGGGAAGAAAGTTAATAAGGGAACACATTACAAAGGTGATGGAAGCATCAGAGAAAAGTGGAACTCCTCATGCGAAACTGTATTCGCCAAACTGAAGCAGATGCTGACTGAAGCACTAGTTTTGGGGTTTCCAGACTTTTCCTGTGTTTTTATTTTGGAGACTGATGCAAGCTTTAACGGCCTTGGTGCAGTTCTGTCTCAGAAACAGGAGAATGTATTGGTTGTACTGGGGTATGCCAGCAGAGCCCTAAAGCCTTGCTAACGTAACATGCAAAACTATTCTAGCATGAAGCTAGAACTGCTCGCCTTGTATTGGGCCGTGACGCAGAAGTATCGTGACTTGCTGTTGGGAACTGAGTTCATCGTTTTCACTGACAACAACCCCCTGGGTTATTTGCAAACCACAGCAAAATTGGGTGCGACCGAGACGCGCTGGGCTGCAGAGCTCGCGCAGTTTCCATTCACAATCAAGTACCGCTCAGGAAGAAGCAACAAGAACGCAGATGCGCTTAGTAGGAAGGTGCACCATGGAGAGGAACCTCCAGTGGCACGATTAGAGGAAATTGCGAGTGACTCGTTCTCTTTACAAGGGAGGGGGCGAGGCACCCTTGTACCCGAGTGTGTCAGAGTGTGTGCTGAAGACACAATAGCGAGTGCCCTCCTTCAAGAATCCCGTATCAGGTCAGCGGTTGTGACACCCCAGGCTGTGTCTACATTCCCGTCCATTTCTCACGAGGATATGGCTGTCATGCAGAAAGGTGATGAGGCAACTGGTCGGCTACCCTCCGTCAGCTGATGAAAGAACCCAAACCTGCACGTAAACTGCTGAGGGAGTGGAAGAGCATAAGGGAAGAGCATGGCGTCCTGTACCGTGTTGTTCAGATAAACGGTCAAGGTGCACAGCAGCTGATACTCCCTGGTTCCTTAAAGAGCAACGTGCTGAAATCCATCCACGACGATCTAGGTCATCAGGCAGTAGAGAAAACAACGACGCTTGCAAGGAGCAGATTCTATTGGCCTGGGATGATGGCTGATGTTGCTGACTACTGTCGGACATATGGACGTTGTACTCTGGCCAAAGCAGGGAAGAAGCTTCATCCTACCAGGAGTTCCCTGACAGCCACCAGGCCATTGGAGATTTTGGCAGTTGATTTCACTCTCCTAGAGAGAAGTACAGGAGGCATAGAGAACGTGCTTGTCCTTATCGATGTTTTCACAAAATATACGCAAGCTATTCCCACAAAGGATCAGAAGGCGACCACAGTAGCTCGAGTCCTGGTGAAAGAGTGGATTGTAAGGTTTGGGGTACCGAAAAGGATTCCCAGCGACCAAGTGCGCAATTTCGAGAGCAAGGTCATTCAGGAACTTTTTAAGATCTATGGCATCTCTAAGAGTCGCACATCCCCGTACCATCCAGAGGGTAACGGTCAATGTGAACGCTTCAATAGAGCCATGCATGACCGTCTGCATACTTTGCCTTCAGAGAAGAAACGTAAGTGGCCAGAATTTCTTCCAGAACTTGTGTTTGCAATCAACTGTACCCCACACTCAACTACCGGCTACTCGCCCTACTACTTGTTCTTCGGCAGGGAGCCGACACTTCCAGTGGATCATCTAATTGGGTCAGCAAGCCATACTGAAGAGTGTAAAGAATGGATCACTGAACACCAGGAGCGTTTAGAGCAGGCTTTCAGACTAGCCTCAGCGAAAACAGAGAGGGAGGTACTGCGACGCCAAACCAAGAACAACCTTAAAGCCACCGATACCAGCATTCCTGTAGGGCCCAGGGTGTTCCTTAAGAATCGTGTCCAGGGTCGCAGTAAGATTCAGGATGTGTGAGATGCAGCTCCCTACAAGGTTGTAAAGCGACTTGATACTGGGATCACGTATGTTGTGGTACCATTGGTAGCAACAACGGCAGAGGAGGAATTCAAAAAAACTGTCCACAGGAATGACATTCTCCATGCAAAACAACTAGTGAGAGACATTGCCTTTGATGATGACAACATAGATCCCGGCAGTATGAATGCCAGTGAAAATGCAGTTGGTAATGGTGTACCGTTAGATACCGAAGTAAGCGGCAGTGATGAGGACGACGTTGTTGAAGTCGTCATACCATCCAGGCAGAGCAGTGGCCCCGTTGCTGTACCACACGAGAGTCCGTCTGAAGTTGATGTACAAGTGACACATGGCGATGGTAACCACACACAGAATCAAGTGGAAGTTCTTGAGGAGGCTGCCCCTGATCGGGACCATGGTGATGAACCACCAGTTGGTGATTATGCTGTTAATGAAGGTGTTGCCCCCACAGTTCAAGCCGATCCTGAGCTTTCCACCGATGGCGTCGATCCTGACTTTTCTACTGATGGTGTAGATCCTGAGCTCTCTCCTGGCGCCGCAGACCCTGAACTTTCTACTGACGGGGTGGATCATAAACTTTCTACTGTCGCTGTAGATCCAGAGAAGGCTGAAGCCCTAGTCAGAATTTCATATTATCTGCAATACTTTACCTTTAAGAATGAGTTTCAGAAGTAAAGTGCTTTTAAGTAGCAACAATAAAAGCAAGGTGACACACGCTTTTAAGAAGCATTATTTCATCTTTATTAATTAATATTCACGAAGAAATTTTGACCAGAAAAAATATATATCGTGACAATTAACGTCCGAATAATCCATGTTTGACTGTGCATATATATGTATAAATCTAATAGGAACATCATTGCTTCATAATTGCGTTATAAACACAAACTGGTATGTAAAGAAACAAATAGTCCAGGTTGTGATTCAATTTCGTTTAACTTTTTATCTAACTTTATCAGGAATAATGCTCAGTTTATTTGTCATGCAATCGTCTTTTAGTTTTTCCGATATAAAAATAATTGCAGTCTCAACAGGGAGCTCTACATAAAAACCTTAGCCATTTGGCCACGGCCCTAAGTCTGTCCTTGTAAGGAAAGATAGATTTAATGCGACGAGTGCTTTGAAAAATTAGTCTAAGGAAAAATTAATAGTCTGAGTAAATTACTCTGTTTGTCACCGGTGTTTGTGTATCCTTCCTGATAAAACCGAGAGTATTTACGACATTTTTTAACCTGACTGTTTTATATTGGGTATCGAAACAATTGGTAGGTCTAAACTCCTGAAACAATCACAGTTTCAATAATTACTGGGCAACTCAAATATATGTTCACTGGATCAGTGCAATTAACACATAACTAGGTCGACAGAAGTAATGAACAATAAATAATGAACAATAAACAAGAGTTCCAGCATCAGATTTATTAGTCTTCGTTGAGCGAGTCACATCCACGACCTACAGTATTATTGTAAGTTTCAAGGAGTCTCGTTAAATCAAAATTTGATATTTTTCTGCGCCAACATCATGCAGCTGTTCAGATGGGTTTCAGGCACGAAATTCCATACTTTCGTATGTCATCCATCTGATCTTCCACGATTGGGACTCACGATAAGAATGACTGACTTGCAATTAAGCTCGGACTCGCATGGAAGAAAATCGCAAACATAATAAGGGGAACAACCATGAAGCAAACAGACTTGCAAATCCTGTTGCAGGTTTAACAAAGCCATCATTATCGGTAACGACTGCATGAATAGCTTGCACTTGTTCCGCCTTAGGCACAAAGGTTAAGTGGCATTTCAATTGCCTCCGGAAACTTGGCGTTATAATTTCCTTTCACATTATCCCTATGTATCCAGTGTAAACGCACTCGGAATAAACTATGCCCAAATAAGGAATCTTTTTCCAAATATGTTTTTTCCCCTAGCTTTTGGGGGGAAAATGGCGTCATTCCGAGGATGCGACTGCAAGTAATATAGGATTTTCTCTTTTCCCGCCTGGGTTCCAGGCCCATTTTCATAGAGGGGTAAGAGGGAGTCCCGGAACAGGACTAGCCTGTAGAGCGTTTTCATATGACGTCACGGCGGCCATGTTCGTGTTCCAAAACAAAAGAATGGCGGCCATGATGTTGTACCAAACTAATCCTCTCGGATTTGAACTCTATGAACTTTATGAACTCTATATTTGAACTCTCGGATTTAAACTCTTATGAAAATACGTTCTTTTGTTTCAGTAATCCAATATGGCTGCTGGTCACGTGAGTAAAAACGCTCAATAGGCCACTTCGTAAAATCATAAAATACAACAATAGAGTTTTTGCACGGCAGCCATGTTGCATGGCAGAAAAAATGAAAATGTTTTGCATAAGAAAGGACATTTATTCCCATAGGAAAGAGAATATATTGTTCCTGCCATGGAACATGGCTGCCGTGCAAAACCTCTATACTCTTTGCTCGTCCCCCAAATTTTCCATAAACATTTTTTTTCAGTTTCTATTAGGACTTACAATGCTCGCCAGAGACAAAACAAAAACAATGCTTATGCAAAATTTGAGGGGGCAAACAAAGAGTATTATGGTATTTTCCGAAGTGGCCTATTGACGACTCATTCTCGTTCCCAGATCCCATCGTAAGATAAAACGAAGGATTTACCAACACCATCTCTCGTCTATATTCACGATTATCGTGAATTCTTAATATGCTTTAAATTCACTATTGGCCGAATTGGAAAATACCATAATAATCTTTGTTTCTCCCCCCAAATTTTGCATAAGGATTGTTTCCAGTTTCTCTTTGGACTTGCCATGGTCCCAAGAGAAAACAATGCTTATACAAAATTTGAGTGTTTTTTTCTAGGTGAAGACGTTTTGGTTTAGGCAATGCGCCATCGATATTAGACCATTCAATGTCGTTTCGTTCACTCACTTTTTCGCAGCGAGAAGAAATAAATGCATTTAGAAGAGCGCATTCGTTTGTCTCATTCAACAAAGGCTGATATAATAACAACGGAACTAACCAATCGGAACCAGCGAAAGAAGTGAAGCGGATGTTTGAATTTGACGCAACGCGCCGATAAATCGATATTCGTAAAATGTTTTGGATAATTACTGCGCGCTTTACTATATGCTCCTTCACTGCACACTTTACTATGACATATATATTACTGAGGTTAGAAGCGCTATCTAACGGTTCCTTAATCTACCAGAAACAATTATTGTTCCTTAGCAACAGCTCAGAAAAGACCAGAAAATGAGCAATAGAAGCAAAGCGCGACAAGACAACACACAATATAGAACAAACGTTCCTCGTGTCGTAAAACGAAACGATAAAGCCTATTGGCAACCCAAGAATAGGAACAAATGCTCTACAACTAATGACAAATGATGAACGCGTTAATGGGACGAATTTGTTCCGCTCGTGATTCGGAGCTCGGAACAATTGGTTCCCTTTTTAACAACGAAGGTCCATTTTTTCCGTATCTTTATAAAAACACGTTCTCATGTTATCAAAAGGAAGACATTTTTAGGAACAATAGTTCCCAAATCATGCATAAAGTACTCGGAATTTGGAACAATTGTTTCCCCTTTTAGCAACAAATGACCATTTTGTTTTCCGAGTAGTATGAGAGCACAAAAAGAGAAACAATCTGTTCTCGTTTTTTAAGGAGGGGACAGTTCATGAATCAAGAAAATGAAGGCCTCTGAAAAACAAAATGCACTCAAAAACAGCGTTAATTAAAAAGAAAGAAGCCAAAAAGCGACTAAAAGATAGCTTTGTAGAACACAATCGAATGCCGAAATTTTGCTAGACGAAATTTAACACTCCATTGGAAAATGAGAAAACAATTTTGAAATTTGAGAAATGTGATAGAAGAAGAGGAAGAAACGGCAGGACTTGAACGGAGTATATATTGTATGCTGCCTTTACAGAAATCTTGTTTACTCGGAACAGCAAGGACTTCAATGGGGCTTGAACCCGCGACCTTCCGATAACGGTGCGACGCTCTAACCAACTGAGCTATGAAGCCACCGACGTTGGGAGTCATTTGTGGGTTCTAATTTTCCCGTGACGAATGAATGAATAAAACCTTCACTTGATTGCATATCCTCAGTTCAGTATATGATTCATTTCATATATCATTTCGTTCATTTAATGATGAAACTGTTTGTTCATTTGAGATCACATTGTCCCACCCAAGGGTGAATAACCATCTGTTAGCATAGTTGAAATTTATATAACTGTCAAAAGCTCTCTAAAGGTGTATTTCATTCAAAAAAAACTCAGATTACTGAAGAGGAAAAAGGAATAATAAGGAAACTAAAAAATGCATTGGTCTATGAACGCTTGCCCATTGTTGGCTAAAAAGCCCTTCTTAAACCTTTCAGTCCTACACTTAAAAATAATTGAGTTTATTTGCTGCTTTTACGACAATCAATGAGCGGAAACCCCTGTAAATGGTGCAAGCGTGATTCGGGGTGGTGTCATGTTATTCCACACAGGCAACCTATAAGGACAATCCAGATGGCCTTAAAAAAAAGGCTTTTAATCTGTCTAACCTGTTACCCTCTACTCGTTTATTTATTCATTTATTTTACATTTTTTTCTACCATGTTTCGTATGTGCAATTGAGGTGCAGTCATGGTGTCAGGCGGAGAGTGGTCTTCCTCACACTTAACTTAACCAATTTCCTCACTACAGAGACCTAAAAGACTCTTCCAACTGAGATATGAAGCCTTTCAGTTGGGATCAGCTAAAAATTGCTTAATTCTTCCGGTTAAGAGCCGAGATCACATCTATCTTTCTTTTATAACCCGCACTTCAAATAAACATTTCTCTTAATCATCAGTCCTTTCATCGGAATAAATGAGCCCAACCAATGGTTCTTGTTCAGATTCTTGCAACAAGTTATTTCGCTATAAATATTCAGTATGGTCTTAACTGAGCAGAACACCCAATGGACGTCGAAGTTCTCAGTCGAAAGCAATTTCAATTACTTCATTGTTGTTAGAGGGGGAAATAATGTGGTCAAACTACAACTGGCACATGTGTGGAGTAACGACCGAGTCCTTGCACAGGACAAAATATTTTCAAAGGTCGACTTCCTTCAATCAGTGGTCAAAGAAGAAAATGATGAAAGAATGAATGAACAAACAAGCTCAAGTTTCACGTCACGTAAGCTTCCTCCAGTCGATTCTTGTAACCTTGTCCATGGGGTGTCATTTAAAATCATCTTAATTATAAACGACTCAACGCTAGAAACAAGTTCAGAGCTCATCATACAAGACGATGATTAACTTCACTGTTGTTATACGGATGAAATATCTACTTCTTTCTCAAAAAGTACGACTCGGGTTGGCGAGCGCATTTTCTCCACGGTCGCAGTTTTCAGTGAACCCAATAAAGTTACGATTACCAGATAACCACCATATTTTCAGTCTTCTTTCTTTATACTATCGTTTCGATATAAATGTCAAAAATTGTTGCAAATGCCGCCTGCAGACCAGAATTGGGCTATGGCTGAAACATTTTATTACGCAATTAAATATAGCTTTTATTAACAACATCGCTTGTCTTATAATCACTACATTTAGTCACAATTGGGTATCTTCCTTCCTCTTTCCATGGCCCTACCCGCGGAATGTATGCGGTAATAAACATACCAACATTTTAATTGGAAGTAACACAGGCAAGCCACTTTTAATATTGGGATTGACTAATCCCAATGCACGAAGCCTCTTACTTTGCGCAGCGGCCTTGAATAACCCAAGTAAATAAATCTGGTACTTGAGTTCATGATTCGGCTAACAACTGAAATATATCTTCCGCTTAGAAACTTGTCTTTCCATCCGATTTCTCCCTTTCTCAGTAAAATTTAATAATATTAACCTATAAAGTAACAAGTCTCAATATGACAAAGTTAAGGTTGCGCTTCTTACGAAATTCGTTAGACACGCTTGTAATGATCGTCTGTTTAGGAAATTTCCGCCGGTATCCGGAGTGCATTAAAATTCCCCTTCGGACCTTTGTCATATCTTTGAGTTAACCTCTGGATATCAGTGTATCAGTGTAAAGCTCAACACGTACCAAATATTAATTTGTCCCAAAACTTGTCAACTCTAACCCAATCATGCCAGTTCGGAGGATTATCCGATCTTTTGCCACAGAGCCCACCAGTATAGAAAGAGCTAGGAATTTAAGTGGTATGGGAAAAAATGAACAGCTTTCTAAGAATATAGTATGACAGGAGATGTCCTTGCAACCAGGACGAGGACAAAAAAACCATGAAAATACCTTTAAATGAAAATATGATGCTGAAAAACGCATACAGCTTCCTTTAAGTTGGTTATATAAGCAGTATCGTCCAAGTACGAGGACAACCAATTTAGTAAAACCCTCAACAAAGAGTTACAAGGATAGCAATACAGAGGCAGGACATTTAAGAAGTTAGAGGTAAGTAGCAATTATTCATATACCCAATGTAAAAAAATAAAACAGTAAATGGGAAAAATACCAATAATCCTGAGAATATTTTACTGTACCAAACTCGAACAGTTCATGAAAATTGTTATCATAAGACAGTAATACAATGAGGATGAGAATGATTTTCATTGGCATTATCATTATCTTCATCATCACGAAGATTATTATTATTATTATTATTATTATTATTATTATTATTATTATTATTATTATTATTATTATTATTATCATTTGTGTTGTTGTTGTTATGTGTAAACGAGATGGGTGTCGTGATAGTTAAAAATGCTGATTTTCTTGCTTTTCCTTCTTCAGACAAAAATCAAAATGGCAGCAGACAATTGCAAGGTGTTGATCGCTGTCATATTCCTTACAGCAACGAGTTTATTGGCTCTTGGTGCCTCAGTTGGAGGACCAAAGAGTACGCTTGAAGTTCTCATATATCATGTGATTCCCCAGAAAGTCAGCAATGCCACCCAACAGGTGTGAAAGATAAAATTAATCATCAACAAAAATTAGACAGCAATTTGTCTTCCTGCAATAATAACAAGACGCGGCGAAATTATGTAACGCCAGTCACTGAGTTAGTAGCTTAATATAGATTACTCAGTAAATTTCCTGAAAAAATAGTCGGTAATACCAAAGAGATCCGAAATTTGAAAAAAGCCGTTATCGCCGGAGTTGATTTTTTTCAAGTTTTTCAAAGTAATCAGCTTGAGTGAATTTTACTGAGTTCATCTCGATTCGCGAGACTCGTTTTTGACCCGGTTACTCTCAATTCTCTACTGAAGAATAGTCACGGGAGAATTTCCTTATTCAAGAATCATATCTGGTAGTAAATGAAAAGTTTCATTGTAGCCACAATAGCCAAGTAGCACTTAAAAAAAGAAAATTCTGCGAAAGCTTCGCCATTGGGGTCAGGTTTATGTGCGTCTGTATTGCCGCTACGAAGACAGACAACGTAGCCATTGTGAGCGCGCAGGAATGGTGGACAAATATTACAAGTATTTTTTTAATGAATGGTTAATCAACAGTGTTTTAAACCGTGTTTTGCAGATGAAAACCATGTACCCTTTGATAACCTCAAGCAGTTTCATCCAGGTTGCGATTGTGATGTTGCCAAACTTGAATATGCAAAGCTGCTCCTCGAATCAAGTATGTATCGATGAATGTGTTTTTCTGAGACTCCTAGAAATGCCGTTTCATAAAGCACTAATTCACCGCACGGGAATTCCCCATTGAGAAAGCATTTCCCTATTTAAAAAAAACCTTGCGCGAGTTTTCGACTCTTGTCGATGGGCCACCTCAATTGGAACGGGTTACGCCCTCGTTGACTTTCACACATCGAACCTTCGAGGTACAGAAAAAGATCGTCATGCTTACCTCAATTTTTAGTTAGCAAATTGAAAGCGATTTATGGCCAGTGCTTGATTGAATTTTTCGATTTTTTTTTATCAACAGAAATTGGAAGACAACCTAGCTATTGCGTACAAGAAGCTATTTGAATTTAAAAGTCCGCTGTACATGACATTTTCTTATGAGCAAAACCAAACCGGATCTCAACACGCGCTGCTGACTCAGGTTCTGAAAGACACAAGTTACTATATCAATGGTTCAACGTTTACCCTGCAGCGTATGGTAAGACACAATTTTTAAGAGTCGGTTGTTAATGAAAAAGGTCTTTCATATCAAAGTTGGCATTCATCAAATTCAGTCATTTCAAGCCCGTCACCGTTATTAGTAAAACCGTGCGGATTTATTGAAACAAAATCAAGTTGTCCTGGGATTTATTATCTAAAACAGGTCGTCCAATAACTTGATGAAAAACGAAAAAATATAGCGCACAAGAACAAATAACATTTGCAATGATCTTTGGAGGTGATCTAAAATGGAATATTGCGGCATGTTTAATTAATTATTGCACAATTAAACATTTCAGATGAGGAAGCGACATTTTGCTGTCCCTACTGTGCAGACTGGAATGTCTGAAGCTGACCTGGATAAATTCTGCCGTGAATATCTTCAAGCTCTTGTCGACAATAATTTAGCGGTAGGTTTTTTCACTGTACATGGTTCTGCATATTTGGCAAAGTTGAGAAGAGAAAAGTCCTTAAGAACAGATTTTAAAATACATAATAGAGGTGTCTCTTTTATCAAAAAACACTTCTTCAATAGCATTCAAGTCCGTCACCGACACAATCCAATAATCATTTTCATTGGCAAACAAAAGGATAATTTAGTGGCGGTGTGCTTATTGAGCTAAACAAGGAAATTGGAGGTTCCCTGGGAGATTTTTTTTCCTTTGGTTTGAGATGGGTGGCAATAGAGAGAAATAACTGATACGGGTTCGAAATGTTACATTGAATTTAATAAACCGCGTTTCTTCTCTCTGCAGAGTCTTGTTATCACCAACGATGCAGTGAAGATTTTTCGCAACTATCTCATTCTCTACACATTTCAATCTGTCAACGAGCAAGTGGCTCAATGTGTTTCTCTTCTTTGACGATGCACGAACGGTCAACTTGAAAGCAGATCGAAGATGGATTATTTATTGTAGTAATATTTATTTGAACTAAAACACTACGTAACGAGAAATTCTATTTTATGAGCCTCCTCAAGTTTATGAGCATAATTTTGTTATTGTCTTTGTTCTTTTTAGTATTTCGTTTTAAGAAGTGTTAAGCTCCCTTTAGTAATTGGCCGATATTGTTCATATCAAATGTTACTGATTCGAATCAGTATATGCAGTAGTCTGTGTCAGATGTTAAATACTTATACGAAACCATGTAAACGTGTTGTTGTTAAATTAACAATAAAACGTTGAGAAATCTTTCGGATGTACGCCTGTTTCTTGATTTTTGACCCTTACTGTCTCATCAAAGTAAGACCTTAACCAATCACGCCCATTTATTTATTTGTAGTTCTCTATGTCCGCCTCGTTATTTATTGTAACCATCCTTTATTTTATATACACTGAGATTTTTGCATCAAATTTTGCTGTGTGAAAAAGCTTTTCTGATTTTACTTCGACCAATCAGAGAGGCGAAATGAGTGAGTTGCGCTCACTCGTTCGATTTCAGATACTTCACCAACTCGTGTGAATATCCCGTACGCGCGCGCTTTGCATTAAGTAATCTCTATTTTTATGCGTTTTAATTAAGTTCAAGCTTACTTGCAAATTGGCGATTTCTACTTTTTCCAAGAAACATATAAAATGACTTTCGTTTGTTTATAATGAAAGGTATAGTAGATGATTTGGCGCCCCGACCATAATTTTTCCCGAGTTTTGTTTTGAGAATTGTATAGCGGTGGGTAAAAAAGAAGGTTCAACGCGAAGGCA
>NC_090885.1:42716203-42741203 GCF_036669925.1 Montipora capricornis
TAAACTATGCCCAAATAAGGAATCTTTTTCCAAATATGCTTTTTTCCTCTAGCTTTGGGGGAAAAAATGGCGTCATTCCGAGCATGCGACTGCAAGTAATAAAGGACTCTCTCTTTTCCCGCCTGGTTTCCAGGCCCATTTTCAGGGTGGGGTAAGAGAGAGTCCCGGAACAGGACTAGCCTATAGAGCGTTTTCATATGACGTCACGGCGGCCATGTTGGTGTTCTAAAACAAAAGAATGGCGGCCATGATGCTGTACCAAACAAATCCTCTCGGATTTGAACTCTATTATTATGCAAATACCTTCTTTGTTTCAGTAATCCAATATGGCTGCTTGTCACGTGAGTGAAAACGCTCCATAGGGCACTTCGTAAAATCGTGAAATACAACAATAGAGTTTTTGCACGGCAGCCATGTTGCATGGCAGAAAAAATGAAAATGTTTTGCATAAGAAAGGACATTTATTCTCATAGGCCATGCAACATGGCTGTTGTGCAAAACCTCTACACTCTTTGCTTGTCCCCCAAATTTTCCATAAACATTGTTTCCAGTTTCTATTAGGCCTTACAATGCTTGCCAAGAGAAAACAAAAACAATTCTTATGCAAAATTTGAGGGGACAAACAAAGAGTATTATGGTATTTTCTGAAGTGGCCTATTGACGGCTCATTCTCGTTCCCAGATCCCATCGTACGATAAAACGAAGGATTTACCAACACCATCTCTCGTCTATATTCACGATTATCGTGAATTCTTAATATGCTTTAAATTCACTATTGGCCGAATCGGAAAATACTATAATAATCTCTGTTTCTCCCCCCAAATTTTGCATAAGGATTGTTTCCAGTTTCTCTTGGGACTTACAATAGTCCCAAGAGAAAACAATGCTTATACAAAATTTGAGTGTTTTTTTCTGGGTGAAGACGCTTTGGTTTAGGCAATGCGCCATCGATATTAGACCATTCAATGTCGTTTCGTTCACTCAATTTTTCGCAGCGAGAAGAAATAAATGCATTTAGAAGAGCGCATTCGTTTGTCTCATTCAACAAAGGCTGATATAATAACAACGGAACTAACCAATCGGAACCAGCGAAAGATGTGTAGTGCATGTTTGAATTTGACGCAACGCGCCCATAAATCGATATTCGTTAAATCTTTTGGATAATTACTGCGTGCTTTACTATGTGCTCCTTCACTGCACACTTTACTATGACATATATATTACTGAGGTTAGAAGCGCTATCTAACGGTTCCTTAATCTACCAGAAACAATAATTGTTCCTTAGCAACAGCTCAAAAAAGACCAGAAAATGAGCAATAAAAGCAAAGCGCTACAAGAAAACACACAATATAGAACAAACGTTCCTCGTGTCGTAAAACGAAACGATAAAGCCTATTGGCAACCCAAGAATAGGAACAAATGCTCTACAACTAATGACAAAGGATGAACGCGTTATTAGGACGAATTTGTTCCGCTCGTGATTCGGAGCTCGGAACAATTGGTTCCCTTTTTAACAACGAAGGTCCATTTTTTCCGTATCTTTATAAAAACACGTTCTCATGTTATCAAAAGGAAGACATGTTTAGGAACAATAGTTCCCAAATCATGCATAAAGTACTCGGAATTTGGAATAATTGGTTCCCCTTTTAGCAACAAATGACCATTTTGTTTTCCGAGTAGTATGAAAGCACAAAAAGAGAAACAATCTGTTCTCGTTTTTTGAGGAGGGGACAGTTCACGAATCAAGAAAATGAAGGCCTCTGAAAAACAAAATGTGCTCAAAAACATCGTTAATTAAAAAGAAAGAAGCCAAAAAGCGACTAAAAGATAGCTTTGTAGAACACAATCGAATGCCGAAAGTTTGCTAGACGAAATTTAACACTCCATTGGAAAATGAGAAAACAAATTTGAAATTTGAGAAATGTTATAGAAGAAGAGGAAGAAACGGCAGGACTTGAACGGAGTATATATTGTATGCTGCCTTTACAGAAATCTTGTTTACTCGGAACAGCAAGGACTTCAAAGGGGCTTGAACCCGCGACCTTGCGATACCGGTGCGACGCTCTAACCAACTGATCTATGAAGCCACCGACGTTGGGAGTCATTTGTGGGTTCTAATTTTCCCGTGACGAATGAATGAATAAAACCTTCACTTGATTGCATATCCTCAGTTCAGTATATGATTCATTTCATATATCATTTCGTTCATTTAATGATGAAACTGTTTGTTCATTTGAGATCACATTGTCCCACCCAAGGGTGAATAACCATGTGTTAGCATAGTTGAAATTTATATAACTGTCAAAAGCTCTCTTAAAGGTGTATTTCATTTTAAAAAAACTGAGATTACTGAAGAGGAAAAAGGAATAAAAAGGAAACTAAAAAATGCATTGGTCTATGAACGCTTGCCCATTGTTGGCTAAAAAGCCCTTCTTAAACCTTTTAGTCCTACACTTAAAAATAATTGAGTTTATTTGCTGCTTTACGACAATCAATGAGCGGAAGCCCCTGTAAATGGTGCAAGCGTGATTCGGGGTGGTGTCATGTTATTCCACACAGGCAACCTATAAGGACAATCCAGATGGCCTTAATACCAATGCTTTTAATCTGTCTAACCTGTTACCCTCTACTCATTGATTTATTCATTTATTTTACATTTTTTTCTACCATGTCTCGTATGTGCAATTGAGGTGCAGTCACTGTGTCAGGCGGAGAGTGGTCTTCATCACACTTAACTTAACCAATTTCCTCACTACAGAGACCTAAAAGACTCTTCCAACTGAGATATGAAGCCTTTCAGTTGGGATCAGCTAAAAATTGCTTAATTCTTCCGGTTAAGAGCCGAGATCACATCTATCTTTCTTTTATAACCCGCACTTCAAATATACATTTCTCTTAATCATCAGTCCTTTCATCGGAATAAATGAGCCCAACCAATGGTTCTTGTTCAGATTCTTGCAACAAGTTATTTCGCTATAAATATTCAGTATGGTCTTAAGCAAAACACCCAATGGACGTCGAAGTTCTCAGTCGAAAGCAATTTCAATTACTTCATTGTTGTTAAACGTGGAAAGAATGTGGTCAAACTACAACTGGCACATGTGTGGAGTAACGACCGAGTCCTTGCACAGGACAAAATATTTTCAAAGGTCGACTTCCTTCAATCAGTGGTCAAAGAAGAAAATGATGAAAGAATGAATGAACAAACAAGCTCAAGTTACGTTTCACGTCACGTAAGCTTCCTCCAGTCGATTCGTGTAACCTTGTCCATGGGGTGACATTTAAAATCATCCTAATTATAAAGGACTCAACGCTAGAAACAAGTTCAGAGCTCATCATACAAGACGATGATTAACTTCAATGTTGTTATACGGATGAAATATCTACTTCTTTCTCAAAAAGTACGACTCGGGTTGGCGAGTTTCTCCACGGTCGCAGTTTTCAGTGAACCCAATAAAGTTACGATTACCTGATAACCACCATATTTTCAGTCTTCTTTCTTTATACTATCGTTTCGACATAAATGTCAAAAATTGTTGCAAATGCCGCCTGCAGACCAGAATTGGGCTATGACTGAAACACTTTATTACGCAATTAAATAGCTTTTATTAACAACATCGCTTGTCTTAATCACTACATGAGTCACACTTTGGTATCTTCCTTCCTCTTTCTATGGCCCTACCTGCGGAATGTATGCGGTAATCAACATACCAACATTTCAATTGGAAGTAACACAGGCAAGCCACTTTTAATATTGGGATTGACTAATCCCAATGCACGAAGCCTCTTACTTTGCGCAGCGGCCTTGAATAGCCCAAGTAAATAAATCTGGTACTTGAGTTCATGATTCGGGTAACAACTGAAATATATCTTCCGCTTAGAAACTTGTCTTTCCATCCGATTTCTCCCTTTCTCAGTAAAATTTAATAATATTAACCTATAAAGTATAAAGTCTCAATATGACAAAGTTAAGGTTGCGCTTCTTACGAAACTCGTTAGACAATCTTGTGATGATCGTCTGTTTAGGAAATTTCCGCCAGTATCCGGAGTGCATTAAAATTCCCCTTCGGACCTTTGTCATATCTTTGAGTTAACCTCCGGATTTCAGTGTATCAATGTAAAGCTCAACACATACCAAATATTAATTTGTCCCAAAACTTGTCAACTCTAACCCAATCATGCCAGTTCGGAGGATTATCCGATCTTTTGCCACATAGCCCACCAGTATAGAAAGAGCTAGGAATTTAAGTGGTATGGGAAAAAATGAACAGCTTTCTAAGAATATAGTATGACAGGAGATGTCCTTGCAACCAGGACGAGGACAAAAAAACCATGAAAATACCTTTAAATGAAAGTATGATGCTGAAAAACAAATACAGCTTCCTTTAAGTTGGTTATATAAGCAGTATCGTCCAAGTACGAGGACAACCAATTTAGTAAAACCCTCAACAAAGAGTTACAAGGATAGCAATACAGAGACAAGACATTTAAGAAGTTAGAGGTAAGTAGCAATTATTTATATACCCAATGTAAAAAAAGATAATACAGTAAATGGGAAAAATACCAATGATCCTGAGAATATTTTACTGTACCAAACTCGAACAGTTCATGAAAATTCTTATCATAAGACAGTAATACAATGAGGATGAGAATGATTTTCATTGGCATTATCATTATCTTCATCATCACGAAGATTATTATTATTATTATTATTATTATTATTATTATTATTATTATTATTATTATTATTATTATTATTGTTATGTGTAAACGAGATAGTTAAAAATGCTGATTTCCTTTCTTTTCCCTCTTCAGACAAAAGACAAAATGGCAGCAGACAATTGCAAGGTGTTGATCGCTGTCATATTCCTTACAGCAACGAGTTTAACGGCTCTTGGTGCCTCAGTTGGAGGACCAAAGAGTACGCTTGAAGTTCTCATATATCATGTGATTCCCCAAAAAGTCAGCAATGCCACCCAACAGGTGTGAATTTATCTTAGTCAAAGATAAAATTAATCATCAACAAAAATTAGACAGCAATTTGTCTTCCTCCAATAATAACAAGACGCGGCGAAATTATGTAACGCCCAGTCACTGAGTTAGTAGCTTAATATAGATTACTCAGTAAATTTCCTGAAAAAATAGTCGGTAATACCAAAGAGATCCGAAATTTGAAAAAAGCCCTTATCGCCGGAATTGATTTTTTTCAAGTTTTTCAAAGTAATCAGCTTGAGTGAATTTTACTGAGTTCATCTCGATTCGCGAGACTCGTTTTTGATCCGATTACTCTCAATTCTCTACTGAAGAATAGTCACGGGAGAATTTCCTTATTCAAGAATCATATCTGGTAGTAAATGAAAAGTTTCATTGTAGCCACAATAGCCAAGTAGCACTTAAAAAAAGAAAATTCGGCGAAACCTTCGCCATTGGGGTTAGGTTTATGTGCGTCTGTATTGCCGCTATTGAAGACAGACAAAACGTAGCCATTGTGATCGCACAGGAATGGTGGACAGTTATTATAAGTATTTTTTAATGAGTGGTTAATCAACGGTGTTTTAAACCATGCTTTGCAGATGAAAACCATGTACCCTTTGATAACCTCAAGCAGTTTCATCCAGGTTGCGATTGTGATGTTGCCAAACTTAAATATGCAAAGCTGCTCCTCGAATCAAGTATGTATCGATGAATGTGTTTTTCTGAGACTCCTAGAAATGCCGTTTCATAAAGCACTAATTCACCGCACGGGAATTCCCCATTGAGAAAGCATTTCCCTATTTAAAAAAAACCTTGCGCGAGTTTTCGACTCTTGTCGATGGGCCACCTCAATTGGAATGGGTTACGCCCTCGTTGAATTTGACACATCGAACCTTCGAGGTACAGAAAAAGATCGTCATGCTTACCTCAATTTTTAGTTAGCAAATTGAAAGCGACTTATGGCCAGTGCTTGATTGAATTTTTCGATTTTTTTTTATCAACAGAAACTGGAAGACAACCTAGCTATTGCGTACAAGAAGCTATTTGAATTTAAAAGTCCGCTGTACATGACATTTTCTTATGAGCAAAACCAAACCGGATCTCAACACGCGCTGCTGACTCAGGTTCTGAAAGACACAAGTTACTATATCAATGGTTCAACGTTTACCCTGCAGCGTATGGTAAGACACAATATTTAAGAGTCGGTTGTTAATGAAAAAGTTCTTTCATATCAAAGTTGGCATTCATCAAATTCAAACAGCCATTTCAAGCCCGTCACCGTTATTAGTAAAACCGTGCGGATTTATTCAAACAAAATCAAGTTGTCCTGGGATTTATTATTTAAAACAGGTCGTCCAATAACTTGACGAAAAACGAAAGAATACAGCGCACAAGACCAAATAACATTTCCAAAGATCTTTGGAGGTGATCTAAAATGGAATATTGCGGCATGTTTAATTAATTATTGCATAATTAAACTTTTCAGATGAGGAAGAGACATTTTGCTGTCCCTACTGTGCAGACTGGAATGTCTGAAGCTGACCTGGATAAATTCTGCCGTGAATATCTTCAAGCTCTTGTCGACAATAATTTAGCGGTAAGTTTTTTTACTGTACATGGTTCTGCACATTTGGCAAAGTTGAGAAGAGAAAAATCCTTAAGAACAGATTTTAAAAATACATAATAGTGGTGTCTCTTTTACCAAGAAAACACTTCTTAAATAGCATTCAAGTCCGTCATCGACACAATCCAAAAATCGTTTTCATTGGCAAACAAAAGGATAATTTAGTGGTCGTTTGCTTATTGAGCTAAAGAAGGAAATTGGAGGTTCCCTGGGGAGATTTTTTTTCCTTTGGTTTGAGATGGGTGGCAATAGAGAGAAATAACTGAGACATGTTCGAAATGTTACAATGAATTTAATAAACTGCGTTTCTTCTCTCTGCAGAGTCTTGTTATCACCAACGATGCAGTTAAGATTTTTCGCAACTATCTCATTCTCTACACATTTCAATCTGTCAACGAGCAAGTGGCTCACTGTGTTTCTCTTCTTTGACGAGGCACGAACTGTCAACTTGAAAGTAGATAGAAGATGGATTATTTATTGTAGTAATATTTATTTGAACTAAAACATTACGCAACGAGAAATTCTATTTTATGAGCCTCCTCAAGTTTATGAGCATAATTCTATCTCTGCACAGTCTTGTTATCACCAACGATGCAGTGAAGATTTTTCGCAACTGTCTCATTCCCTACACATTTCAATCTGTCAACGAGCAAGTGGCTCACTGTGTTTCTCTTCTTTGACGAGGCACGAACGGTCAACTTGAAAGTCGATCGAAGATGGATTATTTATTAGTAATATTTATTTGAACTAAAACATTACGTAACGAGAAATTCTATTTTATGAGCCTCCTCAAGTTTATGAGCATAATTTTATTATTGTCATTGTTCTTTTTAGTATTTCGTTTTAAGAAGTGTTAAGCTCCCTTTAGTAATGGGCCGATATGCAATGTTCATATCAAATGTTACTGATTCGAATCAGTATATGCAGTAGTCTGTGTCAGATGTTAAATACTTATACGAAACCATGTAAACGTGTTGTTGTTAAATTAACAATAAAACGTTGGGAAATCTTTCGGATGTACGCCTGTTTCTTGATTTTTGACCCTTACTGTCTCATCAAAGTGAGACCTTAACCAATCACGCCCATTTATTTATTTATTTATTTTTAGTTCTCTATGTCTGCCTCGTTATTTGTTGTAACCATCCTTTATTTCATATATACTGAGATTTTCGCATCACATTTTGCCGTGTGAAAAAGCTTTTCGGATTTTACTTCGACCAATGAAATCAGAGAGGCGAGACGAGTGAGTTGCGCTCACTCGTTCGATTTCAGATACTTCACCAACTCGTGTGAAAATCCCGCACGCGCGCGCTTTCCATGAGGTAATCTCTATTAATATGGGTTTTAAGTTCAAGCTTACTTGCAAATAGCCGATTTCTACTTTTGCCAATAGATATAAAAATGACTTTTGTTTTTTTATAATGAAAGGTGTAGTAGATGATTTGGCGCCCCGACCATAATTTTTCCCGAGTTGTGTTTTGAGAATTGTATAAATTGTATAGCGGTGGGTAAAAAAGAAGGTTCAACACAATGCCAACCAAGGGCGCAGGAGGATTCTGGGGTGCGAGCCTAACCCTAACCCTAAGCAAACAACTCAAAATACTCAATCTGGTTAGTACCTTCGTTGACACAGATTGACCGCCCCTTCCTCCCACCCCCACCCCCCTTTTAAAATACTGTCTACGTCCCTGCAAAGGCCTAACTCAGACCCAGCAAACAAAGACATATTCAGTCAGGCTTACAGGGTTTGAAGATTGAATGATCACCTCGGTTCAAAGTGGAAACGGAGAGATAATAAAGGGAAAAAATGCTACAACACTACCGATTCAGCATAAATTTAATGGTCCTTTTTGATATTACATAGTTCTGTAGGAAGCTCAAAATTGTGTTGGGACCAAGAATTGACCATTCTAGAATACCTATATCTCTAAAACGTGACATTTTCGTACATAATTTGGACAATAACACCTTTTGGAGGTCGTCTAAAATCAATGGATGATATCCATAAGGGAAGTTTGATGCCCCATTAATCGCTATACTCAAACAAACCACTTAACCTTCATCAAGAATCACTCCTCGCCAGTAACGAAATCTACAAGATATAAAAACACAAACTCATACTTTGGACGACTTGTAAGCTAAATATAAAAAGTCTTCTTTCTCAGGTAAAATCAAAGACGATATGGGTACGTCCACACAAATTAATTAATTAATACTTGATGCTATCAAACGAATATCTCAGCTCACTTGCTATGGCACTAAAGTACCTTTCAATGGTATTAAAAGGGGCACCTAAAACTATCGGATATTTTCAGTTTCCCTGGAAAGCTATTCTGTCGGGTTCTCGATTAAAGAGGCATTTAACACGTTCATAAATTAAAAATATATGCAATTTCACATAATTACATAATTTGTCAAATTCAAATTGAGGATGACCGAATATTTTCGGTTGAAACGTCTCCATTAAGTATTAGTGAACGTCGTTTGACGTTGATGACGTTGACGTCTGACGTTCAAAAAATTCAGCATAGTTCGTTTTAAATGTCACAAATCTGAATTTTGAAATGAACATGAAATGAAAGTTAGAAAGATCGTAGCAGTTAGATGCGCAGGCTTACTTGCAACTGCCTAAGTTGCATATAACGTTCAAGCCCTTGACGTCCTTCAAAATCCTCAAAATGGTTTTCTATCAGTTTCCAACTAATAATAATTGAAAAGTAGATCAAGTTCTCGCATTACATAACATAATATGAGATAGTTTCAACGAGGGGCTTACGAGTCGTAACTCGTTAAAACGTTCTCTTGAAAAAAAGAATAAAAAAAATGTAAGGGAATCTAAGTTAACATTAATTTAATTTTCTTTTCTCGGTGGGTTATGCATTTGCACTCTCGCGAGTCAAAATGTGAGTGCTTACAAGGGTATGGTGTCGTTTTATCTACAAGTAAAATTGAAAGCGCCGTGGAAATATATAAATACGAAAACAAATATTTAGTACTGAGAGTGTATTAGAACTGCACGAGAACCCTTGCCTTCATACACAATGAACGCAACTAGGACAGCACCGAAAGGAAAGCTTAAAACAATCCGTTACGTTTAAGCTTGAAAATTTCAGGCTGCTTTTGGTGATGATCGTCTCTAAGAAGAGAGTTAATGTCTTTGCGTTGCGAACCGATCGTTCGTAATCAGTGTTTCTTCGATTTGAAAAATAAAGTTCAATGGCAGGACTAAAAGAAATAGTCATATTCAAACGAAACGACTCCACTGAAATAGCGCGGAAAGAAATGTAAATATGATATCATTCCCAAGCGATCGCCACAAGCAAATTTGAATCGTACGGGATGTTTTAACCATACAAATTCTACGGTACTCATTCTGTGAAGAGCCACAAACATCAAAGCCAAAGCATGAAATTTATACGCTGCAGTTTCTCTTTGATAAGAATTTAACGCAACGATTTTAAATGCCCAACACACGATACCCATCTTCTTGCAGTTTTTTTCAGGGTCTAAAATGCACTTCCAGAATCTGTAAGTCCGTTGTGATTGGTCTACGTAAATTCCAGCTCGTTTCACCAGACGCTGTGGGGGAGAAAAGCGTGACGAATCCCTTCTGCGTGCGCCTGCGTGGGAGGCTACATGATGTGCGGACATAATTGCAATTGATCTGATCACAATCTTCTTCCCAGAGTCTTCGTTCCCCTTGACTAGCGGATCGGGTTACGAGAGACTCTGGGATAATCCGTTTGGATAAAGTTTTTGATTGGTTGAAAGTCTGAGCATGAGCAATCGATTTCGGTCACGAGGCGACTGCATGCCAGGAGACGCGAGGGGTTTCAAAGAGCACCGCATGTTTGTTAATGATGGATTGGTTCGTTGATTATTTTGGAGCCAAAGCAAAGAGTGAGAACCTATTAAATCTAAAGGAATGGAATCGTCTCTCACTGAGTAATTATGTCTTTAAAATGTAGTCATACCGAGTCTTCAAATTGCTGTATATTGTTATATGAATCCATAAGATCTTCTCGTATAGTTACTTACGTACATGTGAGTGTCCGGGAAAGGTGCGAGAACCTTTAGCAGATGACTTTTTGGGTTGATAAAGAGTTACTGATGCAAAGAGAACTCGTTTGGCTTGTGACAGTGCTGTTGAACGCTTTGAAAATATCGTGGAAGGCCAGTCTCTCTGGCATGCAAAGCAATCCTTTCGGTAGGTTGAAATTTTTACTCGCATTTCATTTGGGTTCATTACACTGTACTGTTCTCAACCTCCATTGGAAGAAGAGGCCACATCAGATACAGAGAATCAAATCAATAAAATGTCAGATGTACAACTCACATCCAATGGAACTTGTCTTACATTTTAGGTACTTAGAAAAAAATGGAAACTTCAGTTGTTGATTTTGTTATGCAAATACTTAGCTTAACGTTTATGATGAAATAAAAAGAAAGGTCTAATATAAAGCTTGACCATCCTCTGGAACCTATTACTTGTAGCACTTAAAAAGCAGGTACAAAAATGACACCATTCTCTTGAGTAGTTAAGTACTTCTTTCTGAAGTACATGTACCTTAACATACTACTACATAAGGTGTTTTTTTCCGTAATTGCTCAGCCCACAGTATTAATTACAGTGGCGATTATTATTTGCTTATTGAAGCCACAGTGGTCAAGTGTTTGAGACTTCAAAGGTTGGTTGACTGTATGAGTTCTGGCCCCAGTTGTTTGAAGGGTGAATAGTGCTATCCACTGGATAAATCACTATCTACTGGATAACTCAATTGGTTTTGGTAGTGTTTATCTGCTGGATAGTGATTTATCTGGCCCCAGTTGTTCTAAAAGTGGATAACGCTATCTACCGGACAAATCACTATACACTGGAAAGTGCAGTTGCTTCCGCTATTACTTATCCACTGGATAGTGATTTATCCGGCTGATAGCACTATCCATCATTTGAACAACTGGGGCCTGGTGGGTAGCGCTATCCACTTTTTGAACAACTGAGGCCAGGTCTTGATCCAACCTCTCTTCTCTGCCTCCTTTGTCGTTGAGGACAAAAAGAGACCCTGGGAACGAGGTTGGTCTTGATCATCTCTCAGTTTTCCCTGACTTTAATCCATGTTGGCTCTCTGTATGTACCCACATACAACTTAATACTGGCAAATTTTTGATAGACTTTATAACAAATTCTGTGATCGGTTAGCATCCCATTTAATGGAAGGGACAAAGTTTTTGACTGCTTAACCCATTGACACCTCAAACGCCCTAGGATGACCACAGTTGACAACTAGAATCTCCCTGGCATTAGACAGAGTAAAATCTGTCAAGTCTCACTCTCAGGGGTCAATGGGTTAAAGGGGATCAGTGATACCCCTTGTTACTCTACAGAAAACAGAGCTAAGTGCTGCCATAAATGAACTACCTGGTCATTTAGTTTCATTATCTAGACACAGACTTTATGCTTTTACATTGTGTTGGGAGCAACTTTACAGCAGCATATATTTCCGATAAATTATAACTATTTTGTGAAACAAAAGGAGAAGGTAGCATTGCAGACTGCATGTGCAGTATTTCTAGTCACTTGATAACATATTCCACAAATCCCCTCAATTTAAATTTTGTCAGTTGACGGTTAAGTTTGTCAGTAAGTTATACTGTCTATTTTGAAGTCAGACTGACTTCTTCATGTTGGTATGTACAATAGTCAACAGTTTCTAATGTAATTTATTTTTTTATGCCAACAAAAGAAATGTTTAGGTTCAAGCCTGTAGACAAGTATCATTCCTGTTTGGAGTGTTAAAATCAACAGTCTTAGGCTTTTTTGCATTGCTAGTCAGAGAGTTGAAGAGAATAGTACCATTTCAAAACTTGTATGGTGCTCGCCACCCTACAGAAAGCCTTTGGCAGTAAGGAAGGGATGACATTATTTGGGGGATAAGATGGGAAATGAACATTCTCAGGATATTATACAATGTGTATGTAATATTGTTACATCCAATCTGTCAAATTTGATGGTTCAAAATAAGTACTGACCTCCGCTCATCTGGACTAGTCTTAACCTCATGAAGACGTTTTAGCTTTTGCAGTTTTTATTTTGCTTCATTTGATACATAATTTCATTGACCTTTCAGTGTGCATATCTCCGCTCTCTCAAAGGAATTTGACGACGTTACTTAAACGATTATGTGAATTAAACAGTTTTAAGTGGGGATGTTCATATGCTCTGCCCAGAGACCGACGATTATGAACAACAGCTTTTCATTATTGTTGACAATGAGGTTCTTCTGGAAGTAAGTTCATACAAACAGAGTTCTTTCTGCTTTGTTTGGGGTGAAGCGTTATCCAACTTTAAGACACAGAACGAAACTAAGTTAATCAGCAACTGACATGTTTTATTCCTTATCTCCCCAGTTCCTATTGCGCACGGCCTACACAGTCCAAAGTTCACGCTAACACAACATCTCCCCTTTTCAAGGTCACAAACAACTTTTTTTAAGATCACAAACAACTTAAGGTTCTCATCTCAGACAGCAAACAAAAATAAGAAACGACGACTAGATCTTGTCTGAGATTTAAAACGAACATATAACAATATCTGAATCATGCAAGTCCTAAACTCTCCTTTAACCTAAGCGAAGGCTTGGTCAGTCTCTTTTGCCTTGATGATATACAGGGTGAGGGAAGGGACTTCACAGGAGTTGGTGGCTTGTCTACAGACACAGGTTCCTTGCTACTCGGCATCTCCGGTTTGTCTCCAGGAACTGGTGTCATGTGTGATCGATTCCGTCTCACTGTGCCTCTACCTGTCTCAACCGTGTAGGATCTTGGTGTTTCTGCTGCACTGGCAACTGTTCCCGTAACTGTTCCTGCGGTGTTCCCGTCATTAATGTACACCTGGGTGCAGGGTTGCAGTGGCTCTAGCGGAACACTGGTTGAAGTTGGTCCTCAATTTGTCCTTGCTCTCTGCTTCTTTTTGACGCAACTTGTCGATGTCAGGCCACCTGGGGGCCAAATTTGTATGAAAAGTTGGAACGGTGGCTCTGATTTTCCGTCCCATGAGTAGCTCTGCTGGCGAGTGTCCACAAGCAAGTGGGGTAGATCTGTATGCTAACAGTCCCTTGGTTGGGTCTTTCTCTTTCTTCAGAAGAGACTTGGTAGTCTTCACTGCTCGTTCAACTTCGCCCTTGCCTGTGGGAAGCGGGGACTACTTGTTGTATGTTTAAATCCCCAGTCCTTTGTGAATTGGGTAAATTCTGCTCATGCATACTGTGGACCGTTATCACTCCTGACTTCCTCTGGAATGCCGGGTCGTGCAAAAATCGCCTTGAGCGCTCTGATAACTTCAGACGATTTGGTTGTTTTATTCATTGCCGCTACCTCTACATAGCGAGAGAAATAATCAACCACTATCAAGTAAGTGATATGATCGAGTTCAAAGAGAGCAGTTGCAGTCATTTGCCACGGACGCTCAGGGAAGGGTGTTCGCATGAGTGGTTCTGGCCTGGTAACTCGGTGCCTTGCACATATTTTACAGTTCTCCACCAAATCTTGTATCTGACGACTTAAACCTGGCCACCAAACAGAATTTTTAGCTCGCTCTCTGCATTTAGTTATCCCTTGGTGTCCTTCGTGTAGCTTGTCGAGGACTTCTAACCTCAGGGATGATGGGATAACAATTCTTGACGATTTTAGCAGTACTCCTTGAACTACACTTAGCTCTCCTCTGTCTGACCAATACGGTTTCAGTGCGTCATGAAGATTAAACTTGTTCGGCCAGCCCTTAAGGCAATAATCTTTAATCTCCTTACAAATGGGGTCTTCATCTTGAGCCTCCTTGATTTGTAGTAACTTGATGTCTGACACAGGGAGTGAATCAGGTACACTGTCGAGATATATGTTCATCTCTTGTAAGGAAAATGGATATGTAACACTTTTCATTTATTTAATTTCACTCACTTTAAGATCTACACCATCCCCTCAAGAGAATTTCTTTTGCATGTTAGTTTGTGCTTACAAGCTGTTTTCATTTCTAGGGACTTATCTCATTCGCTAAATAGTTTGGCTGCTTTTTTCATGCCGCATAGATTTTTTGAAATCATTAGTGTTTTTAGGCGTTTAAATTTTAGAAATTTGTATTTGTTCTGCAACATTAATTATTTAAGTGAAACTGATTTAAAAGAGCTGTTTTTGTGATTATGGCTTGTATGTATTGCCTTGTGTATGTATGTACACTGTATATATATTTCCTAAATTTGGAAAGCACATTATATCTTCATGGAAGAATAATATTCTAAAAATCAACATGTTTATCCAATTAGAGGTATTCATCTCTATTCAAGAATTCTCATTATTTGGTAGAAAACAGTCATTTTCTGTTTTTACAAAATAATGAAAAGCAGCAAAATGATACTTCCCTCAAGACCTCTACTTCGTTATAACAGCAAGGAAACTCTTACCCAAAGAACTCATCTTCTTTTGGAAAGAATCCTAAACCTTCTCTGGTGACGAAGAATCTAACTTGAAAGATCCTTCAACGAAGACATAGTTTTATGATTAAAAGAATGATTTATTCTTTTGTAAATAATAATTTATTCTTGTGTTAAAGTCTGGTGTTTCGCTCTCTTTCATCTTCCACGATAGAAAAAAAAAAACAAAGACAGTCTTTTAACATTTAAAAACTAATCCCGGATCAGTGCATTCAGCAGCGACACAATCTGCTTTACATTTCCACGTTACACAAATTCTTATCGAAAATCCCAGGCAACACTTGACAACACAGACCGTTGGTAACATATTGTCCAGGCATATCGCTCCAAAAAGTCATATTGTTCCTTTTTCAGTTCTAGGTTGGGATATCCTAATTTTGCTAAAGAAAATTGCATGAGATCGTGAAACAAATCTTCCACTCTCTCCGCCATTTTGGCGGTACGCCTACGCCTGCGCAATGGTGTTCATGACAAGAATCTTGTCATTCGAAACGGATTATCCCAGAGTCTCTCGTAACCCGACCCGCTGGTCAAGGGGAACGAAGACTCTGGGAACGAGATTGGAGAGAGTCCTGAATTACTTGCAGGCGCATGCTCGAAATGAGCCAATCATATTGCATTAGATGCTAGGCTGGATATGTAAATAAAAGGAACCTTGAAACTCCAGCAAAAAATCGTATATGAATATTACTGTGTGATTTGCAGTGTCAGGAAAGAGAACATCTAAATTATGCCTCGTCGTGACCAATCAAGGGGGAAAAAACCTCGATCGCAGTGATGTTGGACAATTTTTGCCCAATAAATGTAACGACTGAGAGAAGATCGCAATAAATCGATGCAAAGCCTGAACTAGTAAATATAGCATAGGATTTCACTAAGCGACAAAACAGCTCGGAGTCAGAATTTCATATTATCTGCAATACTTTACCTTTAAAAATGAGTTTCAGAAGTAAAGTGCTTTTAAGTAGCAACAATAAAAGCAAGGTGATACACCCTTTTAAGTAGCATTATTTCATCTTTATTAATTAATATTCACGAAGAAATTTTGACCAGAAAAAATATATATCGTGACAATTAACGTCCGAATAATCGATGTTTGACTGTGCATATATATGTATGAATTTAATAGCAACATCATTGCTTCATAATTGCGTTATCAACACAAACTGGTATGTAAAGAAACAAATAGTCCAGGTTGTGATTCAATTTCGTTTAACTTTTTATCTAACTTTATCTGGAATAATGCTCAGTTTTTTTGTCATGCAATCGTCTTTTAGTTTTTCTGATATAAAAATAATTGCAGTCTTAACAGGGAGCTCTACATAAAATCTTAGCCATTTGGCCACGGCCCTAAGTCTGTCCTTGTAAGGAAAGAAAGATTTAATGCGACAAGTGCTTGGAAAAATTTTTCTAAGGAAAAATTAATAGTCTGAGTAAATTACTCTACTCTAATTACTCAAAAAAAAAAAACTCTGTTTGTCACCGGTGTTTGTGTATTATTCCTGATAAAACCGAGAGTATTTACGACATTTTTTAACCTGACTGTTTTATATTGGGTATCGAAACAATTTGTCCCCGATTTTGAATAAAATTGGTAGGTCTAAACTCCTGAAACAATCACAGTTTCAATAATTACTGGGCAACTCAAATATATGTTCACTGGATCAGTGCAATTAACACATAACTAGGTCGACAGAAGTAATGAACAATAAACAAGAGTTCCAGCATCAGATTTATTAGTCTTCGTTGAGCGAGTCACATCCACGACTTGCAGTATATTTGTAAGTTTCAAGGAGTCTCGGGAGAGCAATTAAATCAAAATTTGTTATTTTTCTGCGCCAACATCATGCAGCTGTTCAGATGGGTGTCAGGCACGAAATTCAATACTTTCGTACGTCATCCATCTGATCTTCCACGATTGGGACTCACGATAAGAATGACTGACTTGCAATTAACCTCGGACTCGGATCGAAGAAAATCGCAAACATAATAAGGGGAACAACCATGAAGCAAACAGACTTGCCAAATCCTGTTGCAGGTTTAACAAAGCCATCATTATCGGTAACGACTGCATGAATAGCTTGTATTTGTTCCGCCCTAGGCACCAAGGTTAAGTGGCATTTCAATTGCCTCCGGAAACTTGGCGTTATAATTTCCTTTCACATTATCCCTATGTATCCAGTGTAAACGCACTCGGAATAAACTATGCCCAAATAATTAATCTTTTTCCAAATATGTTCCCCTAGTTTTGGGGAAAAAAATGGCGTCATTCCGAGCATGCGACTGCAATGCAAGTAATACAGGACTCTCTCTTTTCCCGCCTGGGTTCCAGACCCATTTTAAGGGTGGGGTAAGAGGGAGTCCCGGAACAGGACAAGCCTATAGAGCGTTTTCACATGACGTCCCGGCGGCCATGGTGGTGTTCTAAAACAAAAGAATGGCGACCATGATGTTCCACCAAACTAATCCTCTGGGATTTGAACTCTATTTTTATGCAAACTTCGTCACTTCGTAAAATCGTAAAATACAACAATAGAGTTTTTGCACGGCAGCCATGTTGCATGGCAGAAAAGATGGAAATGTTTAGCATAAGAAAGAACATTTGTTCCCATAGGAAAGAGAATATATTGTTCCTGTCATGCAACATGGCTGCCGTGCAAAACCTCTATATTCTTTGCTTGTCCCCAAAATTTTCCATAAATATTGTTTCCAGTTTCTATTAGGACTTACAATGCTCGCCAAGACAAAACAAAAACAATGCTAATGCAAAATTTGAGGAAATAAACAAAGAGTATTATGGTATTTTCCGAAGTGGCCCATTGACGGCTCATTCTCGTTCCCTGATCCCATCGTACGTTAAAACGAAGGTTACCAACACCATCTCTCCTCTATATTCACGATCATCGTAAATTCTTAATAGGCTTTAAATTCATTATTTGCCGAATCGGAAAATACCATAATATTCTTTGTTTCTCCCCCCAAATTTTGCATAAGGATTGTTTCCAGTTTCTCTTGGGACTTACAATGGTCCCAAGGGAAAACAATGCTTATACAAAATTTGAGTGTTTTTTCTGGGTGAAGACGCTTTGGTTTAGGCAATGCGCCATCGATATTAGACCATTCAATGTCGTTTCGTTCACTCACTTTTTCGCAGCGAGAAGAAATGAATGCATTTAGAAGAGCGCATTCGTTTGTCTCATTCAACAAAGGCCGCTATAATAACAACGGAACTAACCAATCGGAACCAGCGAAAGAATTGTGGTGCATGTTTGAATTTGACGCAACGCGCCCATAAATCGATATTCGTAAAATGTTTTGGATAATTACTGCGCGCTTTACTGTGTGCTCCTTCACTGTACACTTTACATGATGACATATATATTATTGAGGTTAGAAGCGCTATCTAACGGTTCCGTAATCTACCAGAAAATCAAATAGCAGCTGCAAAGAAGCAGGCAAAAAAAGAGAACAATAATTGTTCCTTAGCAACAGCTCAGAAAAGACCAGATTTTGAACAGTAAAAGCAAAGCGCTACAAGAAAACACACAATATAGAACAAACGTTCCTCGTGTCGTAAAACGAAACCTATTGCCTATTGGCAACCCAAGAATAGGAACAAATGCTCTACAACTAATGACAAAGGATGAATGCCGTTATTAGGATGAATTTGTTCTGCTCGTGATTCGGAGCTCAGAACAATTGGTTCCCTTTTTAACAACGAAGGTCCATTTTTTCCGTATCTTTATAAAAACACGTTCTCGTGTTATCAAACGGAACACATTTTTAGGAACAATAGTTCCCAAATCATGCATAAAGGACTAAATTGTTCCGCTCGGGATTCGGAATTTGGAACAATTGGTTCCCCTTTTAGCAACAAATGACCATTTTGTTTTCCGAAAAGTATGAAAGCACAAAAAAGAGAAACAATCTGTTCTCGTTTTGTTAAGAGGGGACAGTTCACGATTCAAGAAAATGAAGGCCGTGAGGAACGAATGAATAAAACCTTCATATTGATTGCATATCCTCAGTTCAGCGGTATATGATTCATTTCATATATCATTTCGTTCATTTAATGATGAAACTGTTTGTTCATTTGAAATCACATTATCCCACCCAAGGGTGAATAACCATGTGTTAGCATAGTTGAAATTTATATAAACTGTCAAAACTCTCTAAAAGTGTATTTCATTTTAAAAAAACTGAGATTACTGAAGAGGAAAAAGGAATGATAAAGAAACTATATAAATGCATTGGTCTATGAACGCTCGCCCATTGTTTGCTGAAAAGCCCTTGTTAAACCTTTCAGTCCTACACTTAAAAATAATTGAGTTTATTTGCTGCTTTTACGACAATCAATGAGCGGAAGCCCCTGTAAATGGTGCAAGCGTGATTCGGGGTGGTGTCATGTTATTCCGCACAGGCAACCTATAAGGACAATCCAGATGGCCTTAATAGCAATGCTGTGAATCTGTAACCTGTTACCCTCTACTCTATTTATTCATTTATTTTACATTTTTTTCTACCATGTCTCGTTTGTGCAATTGAGGTGCAGTCATGGTGTCAGGCGGAGAGTGGTCTTCATCACACTTAACTTAACCAATTTCCTCACTACAGAGACCTAAAAGACTCTTCCAACTGAGATATGAAGCCTTTCAGTTGGCATCAGCTGAAAATTGCTTAATTCTTCCGGTTAAGAGCCGAGATCACATCTATCTTTCTTTTATAACCCGCACTTCAAATATACATTTCTCTTAATCATCAGTCCTTTCATCGGAATAAATGAGCCCAACCAATGGTTCTTGTTCAGATTCTTGCAACAAGTTATTTCGCTATAAATATTCAGTATGGTCTTAACTGAGCAGAACACCCAATGGACGTCGAAGTTCTCAGTCGAAAGCAATTTCAATTACTTCATTGTTGTTAGAGGGGGAAAGAATGTGGTCAAACTACAACTGGCACATGTGTGGAGTAACCACCGAGTCCTTACACAGGACAAAATATTTTCAAAGGTCGACTTCCTTTAATCAGTGGTCAAAGAAGAAAATGATGAAAGAATGAATGAACAAACAAGCTCAAGTTACGTTTCACGTCACGTAAGCTTCCTCCAGTCGATCCTTGTAACCTTATAAAGGACTCAACGCTAGAAAAATTCAGAGCTCATCATACAAGACGATGATTAACTTTACTGTTGTTATACGGATGAAATATCTACTTCTTTCTCAAAAAGTACGACTCGAGTTGGCGAGCACATTTTCTCCACGGTCGCAGTTTTCAGTGAACCCAATAAAGTTACGATTACCTGATAACCACCCTATTTTCAGTCTTCTCTCTTTATACTATAGTTTCGATATAAATGTCAAAAGTTGTTGCAAATGCCGCTTGCAGACCAGAATTGGGCTATGACTGAAACATTTTATTACGCAATTAAATAGCTTTTATTAACAACATCGCTTGTCTTAATATCTACATTAGTAACACTTTGGTATCTTCCTTCCTCTTTTCATGGCCCTACCTGCGGAATGTATGCGGTAATCAACATACCAACATTTTAATTGGAAGTAATACAGGCAAGCCACTTTTAATATTGGGATTGACTAATCCCAATGCACGAAGCCTCTTACTTTGCCCAGCGGCCTTGAATAACCCGAGTAAATAAATCTTGTACTTGAGTTCATGATTCGGGTAACAACTGAAATATATCCTCCGCTTAGAAACTTGTCTTTCCATCCGATTTCTCCCTTTCTCAGTAAAATTTAATAATATTAACCTATAAAGTAACAAGTCTCAATATGACAAAGTTAAGGTTGCGCTTCTTACGAAATTCGTTAGACACGCTTGTAATGATCGTCTGTTTAGGAAATTTCCGCCGGTATCCGGAGTGCATTAAAATTCCCCTTCGGACATTTGTCATATCTTTGAGTTAACCTCTGGATATCAGTGTATCAGTGTAAAGCTCAACACATACCAAATATTAATTTGTCCCAAAACTCGTCAACTCTAACCCAATCATGCCAGTTCGGAGGATTATCCGATCTTTTGCCATAGCCCACCATTATAGAAAGAGCTAGGATTTTTTTTTTCTGGTATGGGAAAAAATGAACACCTTTCTAAGAATATAGTATGACAGGAGATGTCCTTGCAATCAGGACGAGGACAAAAAAACTATGAAAATACCTTTAAATGAAAATATGATGCTGAAAAACGCATACAGCTTCCTTTCAGTTGGTTATATAAGCAGTATCGTCCAAGTACGAGGACAACCAATTCAGTAAAACCATCAACAAAGAATTACAAGGATAGCAATACAGAGGCAGGACATTTAAGAAGTTAGAGGTAAGTAGCAATTATTCATATACCAAATGTAAAAACAATAATACAGTAAATGGGAAAAATACCAATAATCCTGAAAATATTTAACTGCACCAAACTCGAACAGTTCATGAAAATTGTTATCATAAGACAGTAATACGATGAGGATGAGAATGATTTTCATTGGCATTATCATTATCTTCATCATCACGAAGACGATTACTATTATTATTTTTATTATTATTATAATTATTATTATTATTATTAATATTATTATTATTATCATTTTTATTATTATTATTATTATTATTATTATTATTATTATGTTTATTATTATTTTTTATTTTTATTATTAGCAGTAGTAGTAGTAATAGTAGTAGTATTGTTGTTGTTGTTGTAATGTGTAAACGAGATGGGTGTCGTTAAAAATGCTGATTTTCTTGCTTTTCCTTCTTCAGACAAAAATCAAAATGGCAGCAGACAATTGCAAGGTGTTGATCGCTGTCATATTCCTTACAGCAACGAGTTTATTGGCTCTTGGTGCCTCAGTTGGAGGACCCAAGAGTACGCTTGAAGTTCTCATATATCATGTGATTCCCCAGAAAGTCAGCAATGCCACCCAACAGGTGTGAATTTATCTTAGACAAAGATAAAATTAATCATCAACTAAGATTAGACAGCAATTTGTCCTCCTGCAATAATAACAAGAGGCGGCGAAATTATGTAACGCCAGTCACTGAGTTAGTAGGTTAATATAGTGTACTCAGTAAATTTCCTGAAAAAATTGTCGGTAATACCAAAGAGATCCGAAATTTGAAAAAAGCTCTTATCGCCGGAGTTGATTTTTTTTTTAAGTAATCAGCTTGATTGAATTAGTTCATCTCGATTCGCGAGACTCGTTTTTGACCCGATTACTCTCAATTCTCTACTGAAGAATTGTCACGGGAGAATTTCCTTATTCAAGAATCATATCTGGTAGTAAGTGAAAAGTTTCATTGTAGCCACAAGAGCCAAGTAGCACTTTAAAAAAAAAAGGAAATTCCGCGAAAGCTTCACCAATGGGGTTAGGTTTAGGTGCGTCTGTATTGCCGCTATTGAAGACAGGCAAAACGTAGCCATTGTGAGCACGCAGGAATGGTGGACAGTTATTATTAGTATTTTTTTAATGAGTGATTAATCAGCAGTGGTTTAAACCATGCTTTGCAGATGAAAACCATGTACCCTTTGATAACCTCAAGCAGTTTCATCCAGGTTGCGATTGTGATGTTGCCAAACTTGAATATGCAAAGCTGCTCCTCGAATCAAGTATGTATAGATGAATGTGTTTTTCTGAGACTCCAAGAAATGCCGTTTCATAAAGCACTAGTTCACCGCACAGGAATTCCCCGTTGAGAAAGCTTTTCCCTATTTAAAAAACTCTTGCGCGAGTTTTCAACTCTTGTCGATGGGCCACCTCAAAGGGATTGGGTTACGCCCTCGTTGACTTTCACACATCGAACCTTCAACGTACAGAAAAAGATCGCCATGCTTACCTCAATTTTTAGCTAGCAAATTGAAAGCAATTTATGACAAGTGCTTGATTGAATTTGTCGCTTTTTTTTTATCAACAGAAATTGGAAGACAACCTAGCTATTGCGTACAAGAAGCTACTTGAATTTAAAAGTCCGCTGTACATGACATTTTCTTATGAGCAAAACCAAACCGGATCTCAACACGCGCTGCTGACTCAGGTTCTGAAAGACACAAGTTACTATATCAATGGTTCAACGTTTACCCTGCAGCGTATGGTAAGACACAATTTTTAAGAGTCGCTTGTTAATGAAAAAGTTCTTTCATATCAAAGTTTGCATTCATCAAATTCAAACAGCCATTTCAAGCCCGTCACCGTTATTAGTAAAACCGTGCGGATTTATTGAAACAGTTGTCCTGGGATTTATTATTTAAAACAGGTCGTCCAATAACTTGACGAAAAACGAAAGAATATAGCTTACAAGACCACATAACATTTGCAATGATCTTTGGAGGTGATCTAAAATGGAATATTGCGGCATGTTTAATTAATTATTGCATAATTAAACATTTCAGATGAGGAAGAGACATTTTGCTGTCCCTACTGTGCAGACCGGAATGTCTGAAGCTGACCTTGATAAATTCTGCCGTGAATATCTTCAAGCTCTTGTCGACAATAATTTAGCGGTAGGTTTTTTTGCTGTACATGGTTCTGCATATTTGGCAAAGTTGAGAAGAGGAAAATCCTTAAGAACAGATTTTAAAAATACATAATAGTGGTGTCTCTTTTACCAAGAAAACACTTCTTAAATAGCATTCAAGTCCGTCATCGACACAATCCAAAAATCGTTTTCATTGGCAAACAAAAGGATAATTTAGTGGCCGTTTGCTTATTGAGCTAAAGAAGGAAATTGGAGGTTCCCTGGGGAGATTTTTTTTCCTTTGGTTTGAGATGGGTGGCAATAGAGAGAAATAACTGAGACATGTTCGAAATGTTACAATCAATTTAATAAACTGCGTTTCTTCTCTCTGCAGAGTCTTGTTATCACCAACGATGCAGTGAAGATTTTTCGCAACTATCTCATTCTCTACACATTTCAGTCTGTCAACGAGCAAGTGGCTCACTGTGTTTCTCTTCTTTGATGAGGCACGAACTGTCAACTTGAAAGCAGATCGAAGATGGATTATTTATTGTAGTAATATTTATTTGAACTAAAACATTACGCAACGGGAAATTCTGTTTTATGAGCCTCCTCAAGTTTATGAGCATAATTCTATCTCTGCACAGTCTTGTTATCACCAACGATGCAGTGAAGATTTTTCGCAACTATCTCATTCTCTACACATTTCAATCTGTCAACGAGCAAGTGGCTCACTGTGTTTCTCTTCTTTGACGAGGCACGGTCAACTTGAAAGCAGATCGAAGATGGATTATTTATTACAGTAATATTTATTTGAACTAAAACATTACGTAAAGTGAAATGCTATTTTTTGAGCCTCCTCAAGTTTATGAGCATAATTTTATTATTGTCATTATTCTTTTTAGTATATCGTTTTAAGAAGTGCTCCCTTTAGTAATGGGCCGATATGCAATGTTCATATCAAATGTTGCTGATTCGAATCAGTATATGCAGTAGTCTGTGTCAGATGTTAAATACTTATACGAAACCATGTAAACGGGTTGTTGTTAAATTAACAATAAAACGTTGGGAAATCTTTCGGATGTGCGCCTGTTTCTTGATTTTTGACCCTTACTGTCTCATCAAAGTGAGACCTTAACCAATCACGCCCATTTATTTATTTATTTATTTATTTTTTATTTATTTTTTTTTTGTAGTTCTCTATGTCTGCGTCGTTATTTATTGTAATGTTGTGCCGAAGGCTATCCCATGTGCGAACTGACCACCCAAGAGTACTTGAATACCTAACTCTTTAATATCGTTTCTTATTACACTCTGACACCGTTTAAAACTATCTGATAACTGTACTTGAAAACTCCTAATTGAACTCGAAACTACTACAGATGCCGGTACTGAATACTAATCGATGCTGGATAATATTGAACACTCTTTTGCACATACGCCCCTATTTAAATTGGCGT
>NC_090885.1:42743703-42746203 GCF_036669925.1 Montipora capricornis
TGCGAAATGTTCTCAGCAAAGGTAAATGGGGCACCAGGTAAACCTTGAGGCTTGCGCTTCCATTGATATTTTCCCCACGGTAAAACAAATGCAGTTTTCTCGCGATCTTCCTCTTTCAATGAAATTTGGAAATATCCACTCTTTAAATCAACGACTGAATAAATCGATGAATTTCTCATGTTGTCGATAAGTTCATCAACACGCGGCAACGGAAATTGTCTGGCAATTATTTTGGCATTCAACTTCCTGTAGTCACAACAAAGGCGAATTTCTCCGTTGCGTTTAAATGACTGGTACAACAGGCGAACCGTACTGTGAACGAGAAGGCTCAACAAAATCTTTAGCTTGTAATTCATCTATTGCCTAGGAAATTTGTTCTCTTTGACTGTAAGGAATTCTGCGAGGTGGCTCTTACACAGGAGCGACTTCAGATAATTCGATGCTATGTTCAATCGGTACGTTTGCGGGCTGTGATTCTGGAATATCGTTTAATTTTGACTGATAATTGTCAATCAGTTCTTTAGCCTTGGGGTGCAAGTTAGTGGCAACAGACTCCGTGGCGTTGCACAACACATTATCTGAAACATCTGGAATCACTGTTTGTTCATTGTGTAGTTCTGTCAACATACCCAGTTGGACGCCCTTGCGTAAGGTCACGTCCGCTCCAGAGTCATTAAAAACTGGAACTTTGATATTCTTTTCTCTCAGATCTAGTTTAAAGTCTGTGAAACCAAGTTCGAGTTCTGGCTCTCCCTCAAATAAGAACGGCGTAGCTGAATTACTCTCTTTAATATTGATGCCTTTTATCTTGCCGGATATTTGGAATAAAAGTGGCCTTTCATAATTGAATAAAAGCGCTCCGACCATCTGACTTTTCTTCCAAGTATGGCATTTGTATCATTTGGCCATCAGTAGGTACGAATGTAATGCATTTTTCGTCATGATCTCGCGCAGCAGATTTAAATCTTGACTCAGAGTGAATACCAAATATACAGGTTGTGATGTGTGGGCTAACCAGAACTGGCTCATACTCGAGAAGGTATGAGGTGTCATCAAGTCGTTTGAATTTAAGGTTAATATGCGCTGCACCATCAAACTGAAAAGATGTACCAGAAATGCCGATTCCCACCTTATTTACGGGCTCGAGAGGTGGTTTGTGTTGCAGGTTATTGTAGATTGAAGATGGGATCATAGTATACTGCGATCCTGGGTCATACAGAAATTTAAGGGGTGTGTCACCAACTGTGATGTCTAATAAAATTCTTGGCGCTGGATCCAAATTTACAGCATCTTTAGAATTACTGATGATGCTATTGGTGGTTTCGCCAGCACTAGAATTCTCTAAACTCTTCATCCAGTGAGGTCGTGACATGGCTTATGGCAATTAAATCAACTGCTTTCTCATCTTTGATATTGTATAACTCGTTAATAGTGTTCCTTACATCAGTTACAAAGTTGTTAATGTTCATGCCCCGACGGAAATGGAAGCTTCGCAACTTCATCTCAAGCGTCCTTTGATAGTCGCTACCACAAAAATATTCTAACGTTTTGGATTTACACTCAGCACACGAGATGTTTCCACTTGACTCACCGATTTTTGTCCTTATGAATGTGAATGCCTTCCCTTCTGTTGTACACAATAAAAGGTCTCTCCATCTTCCTTCTTCGTGGCCAAGGGCTGCCAACTGAGCTTCGAATTCCTGGATCCATATCTTTAAAGATTGGGAATTGTCTCCTTTGAACTTAGGCAATTTTGGTAAGACGGGCATCGTGGTTCTGATCCCGGTGGGACCTCCAAAATGATCATGTTATTGTGCCGACGGCTATCCCATGTGCGAATTGACGACCCGAGAGTACTTGAATACCTAACTCTTTAATATCGTTTCTTATTACACTCTGACACCGTTTAAAACTATCTGATAACTGTACTTGAAAACTCCTAATTGAACTCTAAACTAATATAGATGCTGGTACTGAATACTGAACAATGCTGGATAATACTGAACACTCTTTTGCAGATACGCCCCTATTTAAATTGGCGTCATGTGGTAACATGACATCACAATGACATCACAACTCCTAACACAACAGTAACCATCCGTTTTTTGTATTTTAAGTTCAAGTTTACTTGCAAATAAGTGATTTCTACTTTTTCCAAAAAACATATAAAATGACTTTCGTTTGTTTATAATGAAAGGTATAGTAGATGATTTGGCACCCCAACCATGATTTTTCCCGAGTTGTGTTTTGAGAGTTATATACCGGTACCAAAGGCGTAGGAGAATTCTGGGGTACCACTGCCCCCTCCCCTCCCCCTTCCTTTTGTAAGCCTTTTTATAAGCAAACAACTCAAAATAGTCAATCTGGTGAGTACCCTTTTTGACACCCCTCCTTTTAAAAATCCTGGCTACGCCCCTACCAACGCTTTACTCAGACCCAGCAAATAAAGACATATTCAGTCAGGCTTACAGGGTTTGAAGATTGAATGATCACCTCGGTT
>NC_090885.1:42776203-42788703 GCF_036669925.1 Montipora capricornis
CCACCCCTGAAGACTCAGTTGATCTGCAGGCTCGAACTTATGGGAGCGCTCTTAGCAGCACGCCTAGCTAAGACTCCAGCAACGGAGTTGACGATGAAGATAGAGAAGATAACCTTTTGGAGTGATTCTACTACAGTTCTAAATTTGATAGGGCAGACCAGTTCCAATTACAAAGCGTTCGTGGGCAACCAAGTGTCTGAGATTCACACAATTATGAGTGAGCTGGAGTCCACCCTGGGGGCGGGCACGGTTTACTGGAGATGTGTTCCGACAGAGTACAACCCTGCTGATAACATCACCAGGGGACTACACCCAGCTCAGCTCAAAGAAGGAAGAGCGTCTGACAGGACGCTTACAGTACCGGAGCTGAGATCTGCTCAGAATTACCTAGTGAACAGGGCACAAGCTAAATCGTTTGGTGAGGAGGTATACGTACAGCTCTTAGAGAAGGGTCGAGAGATCCATAAACGGAGCAGAATCAAGTCCTTTGATCCGAGATTGGAAGATGGATATTTGGTTGTAGATGGAAGGCTACAGAAAGCCCAGGCCATACCATACAGTGCACGACATCCCAATATCATTGACTCACGTCATGAGCTTGCACAGCTAACACTGGACGAAAAAACGGATTTACGAATGTTTGCGAGTTGAGAAAATGTGTGGTAAATTTGGGGCTGTAAATTTGTATTAAATTTGCACTGACGGGTAAAGTGCGGGCAAATTTGTATTATTGTTTTTGAGGAATTTATGGACAAACGTAAAGTAAATGTAATGGTTTGATGCAAATTTTCTTAATATTTGCCACATGTGCAAATCTTTAATATTTCTACAAATTTGCTCAAATTTGCTTTCTTTACAAAGATAGCAGTTTGACTTGACTGTAAATGCAGACAAAAAATGTTGCAAAATCAATAGTTTGCAGCAATGTTTGCTCATATTCTTCAGGGATACCGAAAAAGTACATTTGCTTCTAATTTACTTGTATTTACTGTACGCGCCAAAATAATAAAGTGCTATAAATTTTACTATCCTAAATTTGCACATTTGCAGCATATACAAATTCATATTTGCCAGGGGGCAAATATGGTGATTTACATAACGTTTGCCTTACGGTCGAAAGCGCTGTGGTCATGACATATGCTACACCTTTGACTTATTTTGCTTCCGTGGTAAATTTAAAATCTCAACTGTTACAATTACAAGAGGTGGTCCAATTGAAATGATGTTTGTCTTTAGTCTTTAGCGACTGAATAATAATAACTGGAGGGTACGATGAAATACCACTGAAGTGAAATGAATATCAACTGATCAGAAATATATTAGGCAAATACATGATTAATTAGAGAAAGGTGGAAAACCGTTTTAGCAAAGTTTGTTCTTTATGTAGCTGAAATGAACTCATGAAATAGAGATCTGTTGGGCGGCTTTATGCCATTTTGGTAGTTTTACTGTTGATCACCAAGGGTAAATAAAGGTTTATCACTATCATCATTATCATTATTTTTATTGTCACAATTGATCCAACATGTTTGTCCAAAACTGAAAGTTATAACATTGTATATGGACAAAACGAAACAGGCTACCCAACTTCAGTCACTATTTGCCACAAAGAAAGCAAGCAAATTAACACATTTAATGGGCCTGGATGTCCAAGTACTAAAACTAGATTTTTCAAAGGGCAATTAATTTTGACGAAACGTAAGGTAAACAGACCAAAGCAAATCTACTGGAACAAAGGTCCAGGCCAGGGAAAAAACACACGCTGGATTCCAGTTCATCAGCTTGTCGAAAACGTCGGTACTTTCAAGATCAAGTGGAATGCCATTCTTCCATGCTTTCATCGATTCTGACTTTGTCTCTGCGTTTCGGGACAAGGGAAAGAAAACAGTTTGGCAAACATGGGATGTTTTTGAAGACGTCTCAAGCACTTTCGCCAAACTCAGTCAAAGCCCTTTGACATTCGATGATACTGACCTTCCCATCTTGGAAAAGTTTGTGGTAACAATTTACGAGAGATCGAGTGCAGCGCCGACAGTCAACGAGGCAAGACTTGACCTTTTTGCTCGAAAACAGAGATCCTACTTATCAATACCACCTACTCAAGCCTCCCTGAAGGAACATGCAAAGCGATCTGCCTACCAGGCCAGAATGATATGAGGTCAGACAATGGACCCCCAGGATAGGCAGACGAGGTGATGTGTGGCAAGTAAACTGGACCGACCTTCCTTCAATAGCAACAAGCTGCCAGGGGTTAACAAAGTGTGGGTGTAAGAAAGGTTGTAGCCGCAGGTGTAAATGTTACCGATGTGGTCTAACGTGTACAGCACTTTGTAGCTGCATGTGTCAGAAACTAAGGTAGCCTCCATAGTCAGAACAAAACAGTTTATAATGTCAAATGTAATTAGTGTATTCGTCAGAGAAAGAGCTATTTTGAAGGGAGTGAACTACTGGTTATAATGTTTCTAAATATTTTAGCACAAGAAAAGCCAAGCAACAGATTGCAGACTGGTATTTACACCAGTCTATAACCTAAAACAGTATGTGGTGAAAAGATGTATTTAAGTCTTGTAGACTTTGGCGGTTATATTGAAAAATGATATTATCCAAAAATATGCCAATAGTCTAAAAAAGAAAACAAAAGTAGCTCGATTGAATTAATTGCAAGAGGTTTCATGTTTATTTTTGTTCATTTTCATGTTTGTATCACAAAATGAACCGGTCTAAGTAGTGACAGGGTGCATTTAAGTCAGATAGACTTTGGACGCCATATTGGAAAACGACATAAACAAGAAATTCAAGTAGTTCATCGCCTGGGTTAATAGCGGAAAGACTGAAGTCTGTTTGTACTTAGTTTCATGCTTATATCGCAAAATGAGTTAAACTTTGTAAACAACAAGACAAAAACATTCTGTACACTTCTGGTGCGTAAAATAAGATACTAGCATAACGTTCAAATGGCGTGCACACAACGAGAACACATTCAGTTTCTTTATTGTTACTTGTAAGTTGTACTACCTAAAAGCAACATGGTTCAGTTATAAGTTTTTTTATGTTTAGACAATTTTACTGAAAATACACTTCCAGTGGTGGTGGGTACGGGCATTTGTCAGCAAGGTACACACCATGTACATTTTGCCAACTGCGCTCAAGCGAATTTTCAGGTTCTTCTATCCAAAAAGGCGAAGTAGTTTATAATGTCCCCAAACACCCACTCCACTGATGCTCTAACACGACTCACTGCAGTGTTGTATTCATTCTGTATAGGCGTGATCCTGGCTCCTTTGAATGGTCCTTGGAGGTGTATGTTAAGGGGGTAGGCCGGATCCCCATAACACACAAGGGTTGTCCAAGAGGAGACAACAAGTGACGTTGCAAGTCGGCAAGTAAACCGGACTCTGCCAGCATGCCGCTGTCTTGTCGTCTTCCCTCGATTGGGCCAAATAGATTAGCTATCAAACCATTTGGGGCCACAATTGACTGAAATTTTATCGCGTGGATCCTCTTGTGTCCGTTTTACAGAACTCTTTGATTTTCCCCAGGCCCAGAAACTGGCCTTGCGTAACGTAACTTGACAGTCGACAGAAGGAGGTTGTCGTCCCAGTTCCTTTCGGTCGCGAACGCCGTCGTCAAACCCACCCGTTGTCGTTGCGTAAGGTCTCTGTAGTTACCGCCAGACAGTGAAGCCCCTCGAACAGAAAATGGGAAACCTACCTGAATGTAGACTTGAAGTAGGGATGGTGTTCAGGAACACTGGAGTTGACAATGCTTGTTAAGGAGAAGCGTAACGAGGTCAAAGATTATGGCTGCTTGTTTGTTTGCATGAGTACAAGAGCTTGCCATCTTGAGTTGGTGAATATTCTTTCAACAGATCATTTCATTATGATCTGTGGATTGAGTGGATTTCCACCTCCCCCACCCCCTTTTTAAAGTAAAAATTAAAAAATGCTATTAAAAGTGCAATAGAAAACAAATATGTTTCCATCTCTTTGTTAAAAGTCCAATGAAATAATATATAGCAAGAAAAGTCACAAATAAACTCGTTTATCCCTGTAAAACCTCGTTTTGATTCTTACAGCCGAAGTCTTTGTTGCGCAATGCGCGTTTTCAAAACTTTGATTCACATTGGTTTTTCTGCTCCATCCGTCAAACAGTGTGCACTGAGCCAATAAGGATCTCGTCCTGTTTTACCTAGTGCAGTCACCTAGTGCAGTCACCTAGTGCAGTCGACAGAAGCCAGTCGACTGCACTAGACAAAACAGGCCGAGATCCTGATTGGCTCAGTTCACACGCATTAAAGAATTTTTGAGCCGCCATTTTGTATAGCAATCGCAAACACGATGAAAAGGCAGAGCTCCCTTGACACGTTCCTCTCAAAAAAACGGTAAGCAAAAGTTACATTTAATAAGCTGTCAATGATATTTTATTACTCAATGTACTCTACCGAATAGCTAAAAGTATCAATTCATAGAGCGGATTCTTATATCATTTTAGCGACAATACTGGTGCCAGTTCTGTTGGTGAATGCGCTGAAGCCGAATTCAATGAAGCTACAGAAAATCTAGAGCCTCCCGCTAAATCTCCGACTATTTCACGTAAGTAGCATGAATTGAAAATATTTATTTGTATGTGATATTTTCATATTGATAGCCCTGGAATGTCATGTGTGGAAAAGGAAAAGTTACATTCGTATCTCGTCGGGATGCATATCAATAATAATAATAATAATAATAATAATAAATGTATTTATTTTCGGATAGAAGTGCGCAGTTAACGTTTGATGTTAGACACTTACGATAATACTTGTGGTCATGAATACCTCGTTCCGAATGATTCCGCCTCAATTGTTGGGCTGTATGACAAAAGTCGCATTGTTCAGATATCGGCAAACACGTTAAATTACACGGATAAAGTGCAGTTTCTCAATAACTGTTAGCGACCGACCCATGCATCCTCCGATCTTGACACTCAACGATGGAAATCAGGAAATCAGATCGGGGAAATCAAATTTCAAGTTAAATGACTGGATCAACGAAAATGGTTTAACTTAGCTTACAGTACTGATCCAGACCACACCGAAGCATGGTGTATGACGTGTTTGCTTTTCTTAAGAGAGAAAGAAAAAGAGTCACTAGGAGCATTTGTAAAAACTCTATTTCCAGATGTCCAAAGAGAAGTTGGATGGCCACGAAACCACAGAGTACCACAAGAAAGCTTTTGACCGCGCATATTCTATACGAGCTCAAGTGACAGATATGGAAAAATGCATTGACGCAGAGATCGACTCGGTGAGAATGCAGAATATCCAGTCTAATAAAACAATATTGCCTCATATTGTAGATGCTGTTGTGTTGTGTGCAAAGCAGCAAATTGCTTTTCGTGGACACAGGGATGATCGTATAGAGTCCGCTGAAACACCTCACGGAAAATGAAGGGAATTTCATCACTATCTTACGTGTTCTCGCAGAAAGCAACCCTCAATTAAAAAAAGCATCTGGTAACGGGACCATTAAGTGCGCGCTACACAAGCAAAACCGTACAAAATTAAATAATTACAGTTATGGCTGACTTGATTCGTGACTATTTCCGACAATGTCTTGAAAACACCCCCCACTTTGCATTGCTTGCCGACGAAACCACATCTGGAGGACGTGAAGTACTGTCGGTATGTCTTCGCCTGCTTGACTTTGCAGACCTGTCCAATCCTATACAGCGCGACCTGTGTGGCCTGCCTAGAACCAATGGATCAGTTATAATAGCCACAACAATACGGGATAGCTTACAAAGGCGGAAGGTAGATATTGCTAATTTTCGTGGTCAGACGTACGACACGACAGCGTCGATGAGTTCTAACAAGAATGGAGTACAAGCGGAAATTGCTAAGTATGCGCCAGACGCAGAGTACCAAGGTTGCTGTCTCTATTCTCAAAATCTCGTTATCTGTCATGCGTGTTAGATAAAATTAGTGCAAAATATGATGGATTGCTGTCGTGAACTCTACAGTTTCTTTGACAATTTTCCGAAACGACAAAGCTTTATGAATATCGTCATTGATGCACATTCTCCAGAGAGCAAGAAACGAAAGTTGAAAAACGTATGCAAAACGAGATGGGTCGACCGACACTCAACATTTGAAACCATCTTCGATCTGTACGAGTACATAGTCCTCACCTTGGATGAAATCTGTGAGCCAACAGATGACGACCGGTTTTACCCGAATGACGAAGAATGGAGCTGGGACGCCAAAAACTAAAACACTTGCAAATGGACTGCGGCATACTATGAGGAGCTTTGGGCATATCTTCAACTTCGTCTGTGCAATAGAAATGTTGGAGCCAGTGCTACCATTAGTCTCGTCCCTAAAAGGTCACCTTGTAGACATATATTTTGGTTTTCAGACGGTCAAAGACGTCACAAGCTTCTACAGTGAAATTCGCAATGAAATCGATTTGTGGTTTTTGCACATTCACCAGAAAGTATTGGATCTTTCTGAGCTGGCACAATCTACCGAAGAACGTCCACGTGTGTGTAGTATACAGCGGAACCGGAATAACACCCCGGCAGAGTCAGTCGCAGTTTACTTGAAGCAGGCGGTGGCAAAACCTTTCCTGGACGTCATTTGTTCAGAACTGGAATGCCGATTCAACAAGGAAAAGCAGGCACACTATGAGCTTTGTGCTCCCATTCCTACAGTAATCGTTACCAAGTCATGTGAAAGAACAGCAGAACTTGCGAAGGTACTGCAAGGGAAGTGGGAACACTTGCTACCGATCTCTGAAAGTGCTCTCTTTCGTTGGAAAAGTTATTGTGAGCAGCAGGCGTTAGACAATGTATCTGTCAGATGCCTTTTGTCAAAACATGCTTATAACTTGTTTTTCCCTAATGTCAGGGAGCTTCTCAAGATACTAGCTGTACTGCCAATAGGCAGCACGGAAGCGGAGCGATCATTCTCCTGTGTAAGAAGGGTACATACGTGGCTTAGGAGCATTGCCACAGTGTTCGCATCCATCGCGATCAGGTGTGCGACAATTACATGGCAATGCATTCAAGACGAATGTTGTCAGCTTCCCTCCTCAGCCAATAATCAGGTTGTAAGTATGGTATTCTTAGTTTACTGAATTGGAGGAAACATCTTCTAACAAGACACACTAATAGTGAAGTTGTTTCGTCGTTCAAATTGAGTTCAATATTTCGCGGTTCCGGCCATGTAATTACAGTAACAGTAAATACACCAATGCTGCCTCTTTATGGACGGACCATCAGGTATTTTAAGGGGGTGGGTTGGATTCAGCTTTTTCGTCTTGCGCGACTTTTTTCTGGGGTATCATTTGTGCTAGATTTTTTCGTATGCCATGGCTTTGCATGATTTTTTATTTTTATTTTCCCCATTCAGGTTGACAGCTTGCATGATTTTTTGAGGGGGATTTCTGCTGCCCCTCGCCCCCCTAGAATATCTAATATTCCGTTCCTTATCCACCCCCTTTTTAAAATCCTGTATCCGCCCCTGAGGAATGTTCCATGATATGGTACAAACTTTGTTGTCTCAAGCAACTAAATGCGCAGAGAATACAGAACTTTTGTGCACCAAAAGAGACTTTGGGAAAGACTTGCGCAGTGTACGAAGAAAACGCTGAAAGCGGTGCTGAAAGATAGAGTCGTCCCTAAAGAAGCACTGAGGACATCTCTGGTTGAAACAGAGGGAATTCTCAACAGTCGACCAATCACCCCGGGATCTTCTGATGCAGGAGATATTGGAGCATTCACTCCGAACCACTTATTGTTTCTGCGTGCAAACCCGAGTTATGAAGATGCCGTTGTTACTGATAGAGAGGCTAACTCCACAAAGCTGTGGCGACAGCCCCAAGCCCAAATTTCTTCTGGAGACGTTTCACCAAAAAGTATCTTACTAGCCTGACGGAGAAAAAGAAGTGGAACGAAAAAAGACAGAATCTGAAAGTGAGAGACGTTGTACTTTTATCTGAATCGAATCAGCAACGTGGTATTTGGCCGTTGGGCAGGGTCGTGTCTAATCATCCTGGACGAGATGGAAGAGTCCGTGCAGTTACTGTCCGAATTCGAAGTGGAGAATTCAAAAGACCAATAACAAAACTTTGTTTATTAGAAGAGGCGGAAGTTTAGATTTATTTCTGTAATCGTCTCGACATAGTACCCAGTCTGGGGGCGGGGATGTGCCTTCCGCTCTTGCAAAACGTCGTAAGAACACGTTATGTTTTCTTTTTGAGCGAGTTGAGTTTTGAGCGTCCAGTAATACTTATCTAGCGTTGAGTTTATAATACAGTCCTGTGGTGTGATATAACGAACCAGTGTGATAAGAATGTCATTCGGGCACGTCACTTTATTGACAATTCAAATAACACTAACATTTATTTTAGCGTGCTTTACAATTAGTTTTGCTAGATTAATGCGATACAATAAACTTGACTACTTATAAGAGAAACGGTATCATACTTTGATACTTATATCGATGATGGGTCAAAAAATATCAAAACGGGTCATATGTTAGGTGCAATGACTGTTGAATCATCAGGTGCAGCAATTAGTCCACGTGTTTCGACAGGACCAAAATCTTATAGTTTTAGTCGCTGCGACAAAAAAAATCAACCAGCGAAGACTGTATGAACAATATCGTACGGTTATTAACAAATCAAAGTTATAACGTCACAACACCGCTGTGTTGGTGTAAAACAATCTGCATGACAAACTTTACTGACATACTTTACTTACAAACTTTTCTCACAAGCTTTTCTCATAAACTCTACTCACAAAATGTAATACTATCCTGTGTTTTGTCACATACCGATTCAAATCTTCCAGCACGCTGCTCGGATGATGGTGGCATATTGCGTTCGTTGCAATCACTCAAACTCAAACTACAACTCAAAAATGTTACCAAATGAGTAATCTATGAGTAAATGTCCAATTAGTAAAGATAAATCAGATGCCTTTCTCAGACTCATTTACTCGGGAAAGTCCCTTGACGTCATCGACTTCCACTGGTGTTTCTTTTCTTTTCCATTTGATTATGTGAATATTTAAGAGAACTTTTAATTCAATGGTTCCATATAGGTTTGGAAAAACTGTGCTCGACAAATGATAACATTTAGATTTCCAAGAAGTAATAACATACGATTTAACAAACAAATGGAAGTAGTGATGTATTACAACCTCTGAGGCACATGTGCCTTAGTTTGTAATACATTAATACTTAACTGATGCATGGAAAATGCGAGGCGGGATTTTGCGATCAGGGCCAGCCAGGCGAAGTGGCCGCGGGTGGTCAAATAGTTTACACGCAGACACCTGAGGTTATAAGAATCATTAATCACAAGAAATATTAATAGCTTTTAATTGGAGGTCGCCCTTTTTCGACACTTCGGAAACTCTTTCATCTAACGCTGATTTTCCAGCTTCTGTTATTGGCTTATGGTGTGACATCCGAACTGATGATATTATTCTTCCTTGTCGTTTCTTATTTATCATTCCATCTAAGTTTATCTCTCTCGTGATCTCTCACCGGCTCCTTCTAAGAAAACTATACTGGCTTTTTCCTTTTCAAAAAGTTTCATAACCATTGCATGCTGTCTCCCCTCTACCTCACGCTTTTTTAATGGAAAATCGTTTGGCTCTTTCCTCTAACACACTGTTCTACAAATATAACCTTGGATAATTGAAACCATAATATTAGCTTTCTTATTGGAAGACTGCATACTGTTGAGTCATTTATGAGAGTTCTCACTTCCTCGTCCGCCCAAAGTATTGGCTTATATGATTTGCTGAAAGCATTTTTATGACGTCATAACAAAGATTTATAGAACAATAACAAACAATTAGAGACAAAGCGATAAGCCAACCTTAAAAATATATCTAGTTAAGAGCTGCCTCAGTGAAAAACTCTGTTATAAAAGGTTGTGCGTCCTGGAAACCGAATAAATTTGAAGTTTGTAAAATCCATTCACACACAAAACTAGATTCAGGAAACTGATTAAAGAAGCCATGACTCCGTTAATAAATCCGATCTACGATCCAAAAACAGTTTGCAATCCTGAAAATTGTGATAAAACATGGTATCGATTAATCAAATGTAAAGTCTTACCACCGAGTTTTACCCCAAAGAGTAAAACTCGATAATTACGTAAAATTGATTTTCAAGTTATGTAAAACATGTGATGAAACAAGAAGCTAAAATAAGTGTAAACACAATGACACGCAACAAGGTTTCATAGGAACTTGGACAACGGATGAATTGAACCTTGGATAAAGGTTACAAAAGTATGGCACTTTGACAAAACAACGGACAATTTATTCAAGGAATACATCAGAGGGTTCATGAAAATAAAACTAGACTCAAGTAAGAATGAATTTAAAACAAAAAGTGAATAAAGAGATTTCAAAAACAGAATCAAAAAGAGTCTAGAAATCGATATTGATAATTTTGAATTCAACGCAGGTTTACGAAGCATTTCAAAAATTTGTCGATACAGTATTTGAGGAAAGTTTGGCCAACGCTCACATATGGCCCGAACAGCATACGTAACAGACCATCAGAATTCTACAAAATATTGCTCCATGACTGCCTGAAATTTGAACATTCAAATCATTAACAACGATAGGGTTCACATGACTTACAACTTGAAAGATCATTTTAATGACAACTCAAATAACACTAACATTTAGATAGCTTTCTTTGCAACAGATCATGTTATAGATTGACGCTATACCATAAACTTGACTACTTACAAGAGGACGTTTATACTTTGATACTGATTGAGTCATATCCCGGGGGGGGGTACTCCCCTATATAAGGTATATAGGTATGTGCCGCCCCAAAGGGTATGGTTTTTAAGCCGTTTTGGTCTGAAAACGGGTATAGATTTTGACAATTATGGTCTGAAATCGGGTCGGGTTTTTGGGGCCGGGAACATTTACGAAAGCTTACAAACATATTTTTCTTCTCAGTACGTAACTGGAACGACTAACTGAACTGAACTGAACTTCAAATGATTTTTTTTTTTTCATTTAAATTGATACAAAAGACATAGATTTATGTTCAATGTTAATAGGCCTTATAATGTATAATAACGAGTCAATGTATTTTCATTCCTTTCGAGTTCGTTTTTTTTATAATATTGTTCTGTTCTGTTATTCTGTTCCCGTTAGATCGAGTAGTATATCTGCAAACTGTTTTCATGACGGCTCAATTTAAAGCGTGAATTATTCTAGAATTTTGTGCCTGATGCAATTCTCAGTGTTTTATACTTCCCAATAAAAAATATTATGCTTTAACGTAATATACTTTGTTGTGATTTCACTCCGATACTATAATAATGTAACGATCTTATAAAGCCATGTCTGAAAACGGGTGTATATTTGCAAGTTCAGGTCTGAAAACGGGTATGAATCTTAGAGGTCAGGTCTGAAAACGGGTGTGGAAAATGGCATGTTTAGGTCTGAAATAGGGTCGGGATTTGAAGACCCGGGCGGCACACCCCCACCAAGAATTCCGAGGAGTCCCCCCCCCCCCCCTCCCCCCCTCCCCGGGAGTCATACATATCGATGATGGGTCGAAAAATAATAAAACGGGCGATATGTTGGGTGAAATGACTGATGAATTATCAGGCGCAGCAGTTACTCAATTTGTGTCAACAAGATCAAAATCTTATAGTTTTAAACATGGCAATCAACAGAAATCGGTTAGAAAAGATTCACATTAAACCATGAAAATAACAATCTTTTGAATTACGAAAGTTGTGTAAAATCGTAAAGAAACAAATAAGAGAAATAACAATCGTAAATGAAAATATAATCACTGAAAAGAACGAAGAAATAGTTAACGAATATTGTGAAAACGTATTTAAGTTTGGCTATGACAGAATAGTTATCAAATCAAACAAAGAAGACTGTATAGACGCAGTATCGTACGGTTATTAACAAACCAACGTTATCACGTCACGACACAGATGTGTCAGTGCAAAACAATCTGGATGAAAAACGTTTCTGACAAACTTTACTCACAAAATTTACTTATAAACTTTACTCACAAACTGGAATACTATCCTGTATTTTGTCACATACAGATTCAAATCTTCCCGTAAGCTGTCGGGATGATGGTGGGCAATCCTTTAAACTCAAACTCAAACTCAAACCCCAACTCAAAAATGTTGCCAAATGAGTAATCTATGGGTAAATTTCCAATTGACAACGATAAATCAGATGACTTTCTCAAACTCATTTACTCGGAAAAGTCCCTTGACGTGATTGACTTCCTCTGGTGTCATGGTCTGGTGTTTCTTTTCTTTTCCATTTGATTACGTGAATATTTAAGCGAACTCTTAGGGGGTGTTTACATGAGGGGACGTAAGGGGGTTTCGCGTGAAACGTGATCGACCGAATTTATTTTCTGTGATCCGTAATCTAAAAAAAATAAAATTCGTGAACTGTGAATGATATGATTGTCGTGATACGTGAAAAAGAGAAATAATTTT
>NC_090885.1:42811203-42873703 GCF_036669925.1 Montipora capricornis
ATGACGTCGCTGCTCTAATTTTTGTACAAGTAAATCAGTTTATTATCATGTCATAACGTATCTTCTCTATTTTTCTGCAAGCAAACCCAATGATTAGTATATTACACGTACCCTTTCTAAGTTAATAAGTACACACCATTTTGAATTTACCAGTGGTCACCCATCTTGATTTGCTTTTGTGAGTTTTCATACAGTTTAAATTTGTTTGTGTGTAGTTGGAAGATGCAGAATGTTTGCTGGCTAAGGAGCAGGTTGGGGGTGGACAGAGATGAAGGAGCTCTGACAAGCTTTATACTTTCCATCCAGTGGCCTCAAGAAACGTTCGTAAATTTAATACCACCGCCACAGACTATCTGCTTTCCTTAAACCCGCAATCCGAAGAACAACCGTTACTGGAACAGCTTGTCAACATTTTTTATTCCCTAGTACACGAAATGACGTCAGGTATGCCTGATAATGATCTTGTACGTTTTGTTCTTCAAAGCCGATCCCTGGACTACCCTATTTCTCTTCCCTTTTTGCCACGCCATGAACTGAATGCAGAGAGGATTATAGGTGAAGTGCATCGAGTCTTGCAATCCAACGAACAGGTCAGCCTTCAAGACGCGATGCAAGTTCACCTAGTTCATATCGGTATGCCTCAAGGTGGTTCAGCCTCGCGTAAGAGGAAGCATTATGGTTTTAATTTGTCAAAGTTCCTAGACAGCAAGCATTCTGTCCTTCGCATAAAAAACAAAGATTCTCTATGTCTCGCTCGCGCCATAGTAACGGACATTGCACGACAAGAGAAAGATCCTGACTGGAATTCAATTCGACAAGGCCGTAAACAGCAACGGTTACTCGCTCAGAAGCATCAAAAGGCTGTTGTCCAAGAGGGTCTCTGTGGACTTCTTAAGGTCGCCAAATTCCAAGCCGTTGTTGAAGACTACCAAATCATCGTCCTGTGTGCCAAACATTTCAACGCCATTGTCTAAGAAGGCCCCAGACGAGAAAAAGAAATCTATCTGTATCATCACAACAATCACTTTGACGTCATCACTTCTGTGTCTAGCTTTCTGGGGAAGAGCTATTGGTGTTTGGAATGCAAGAGAGGGTACAATACGAAAGAGAAACATCGTTGCAGTAAGATATGCAAATGTTGTTTTACAGAGGGGTGTCTGGGAATTACACAGAAAGCACCCTGGCGAGAATGTGGTACCTGCCACAGAATGTTCGCTGGAAATGAATGCTTTGCCAATCACTGTCGGCCCAACAGAGAAGGGCAGTCGGTGTGTCAAAAATTTTATAAATGCAAACAATGCAACAAGGTCATGTCGCACCAAAAAAGGAAGCCAGAAGATCACATGTGTGGGTGTTGGAATTGTGAAGAATACATTGACCCAAATAAGCACCGATGTTATATGAAACCGATCCTCAATCAAGAAGAAGATTCGCAGTCAAAGGGCAGTCAAAACCGAACAAGAGGGACAAGGGGCAAAGAAAGCGAATACGGATTTCTGAGGAGATGATTAGTTGATCAATTCGGTACCTGGTTGTTAGATGGCACCCACCAGGGCGCTATCGTCATTGCTCATAATCTGAGAGGCTAACGATGGCTTCACTACTTTGTGAATATTTTTATAAAGAGTGTATCCTACCGAGTCTTAACCTGAATGGTGAGGAAATCATGTCCATGCAACTAAAAGAAGCTGAAATCAAGTTCCGGGATTCCCTCAATTTTCTGCCCATGCCGCTCAAAGCATTACCGAAAACCTTTGGCATGACTGAACTTAAGAAAGGCTATTTTCCACACTTCTTTAATCGTAAAGAAAATCAACAATATGTTGGCCCTCTTCCTCCTATTGAAAATTACGATCCCGCTGGCATGAAAGATTCCTGAGGTGGCATCAAGAATTAACGAATGCAGAGTACGCCTTTGATTCTGAAACGGAAATAGAATAATATTGTAGTAGTGATGTGGACATTCTGAGGCGATGTTGCTTACAGTTTAAACAGTTGATGGAATAAGTCTGCAACCTCGATCCATTCAAACAATGCGTTACCATAGCAAGTTCCTGTAACCGAGTGTTCCGACAAGAATTCCTTGAAGAAAACACAATCGGTCTTATTCCTGTTCAAGGTTATCAACCAGCCCGAAAATACTCTGTCATGGCCCTCCAATGGCTGTCCTGGATTCATCATCAAAAAGGTGACCGAATTCTGCACGCTCTAAACGGGGGTCAACAACGCATAGATAACAACTATGTTGACGGTTATGATCCCGCCAAAAAAACCATCTATGAATTCATGGGGTGCCTGTGGCATGGTTGTGACAAGTGTTATCTACCCGACACAGTGAATCCGGTGAACGACACGCGTATGGAAAACCTTCTTGAGGGTACATTCGCAAAATTGAACGTTTCAAGAAGCTTGGATTCCAGGTAGAAGTGAAATGGGAATGCGAATTTAAACAAAAATTGCCCACGAACCTAGAGATGAAGTCCTTTATTGAAAGCCTCAAGTTTGACTCGCCCTTAGAGCCTCGTCACGCGTTCTTTGGAGGACGTACCAATGCCGTCTGCCTTTACAAGCACGTGAACGAGAACGAGAAGATCCATTACGTTGATTTTACATCCTTATACCCATGGACAAACAAGTACTGCGAATTCCCATACAGCATCCTGAAATTTTAACAAGTGAAGCTTTAATCAATCGTTCACCACGTGAATTCTTTGGGCTGCTCAAGTGTGACATCCTTCCACCTACCTTTCTGTTTCATCCTGTGTTACCCTACCGTGCCAATGGAAAACTGATGTTTCCTCTTTGTAGAACATGTGCTGAAACCCTGCAACAAAGTCCTTGTGAACATAAGGAAGAAGAGCGCATTCTTTCTGGAACCTGGTGTTCCATTGAGATTGACAAGGCGTTGGAGTTGGGATATCGTATGGTTCGAATGATAGGGGTATAGCATTTTCCTCAGAAATCGTCTAAACATTTCACCGGGTACATCGATGCCTTCCTTAAAATCAAACAAGAGGCGAGCGGTTGGCCTTCCTGGTGTGAGACAGAAGCTCAAAAACAACAGTATATCACAGAGTATGAACAGAAAGAAGGCATAAAGTTGGAGTATGAAAAGATTAAGAAGAACCCTGGATTACGCTCACTGGCCAAGCTGATGTTGAATTCCTTTTGTAAGTATCATTTCCTTCAGTTTAAACATGACTTTGCTTGGTTTCAATAAACTAAACTATTGAAAATTTGGACAGCGTGATAACATGCCTCAAGTGGAGATACTCGAGGATCCAGAACGCTACTTTCGACTCCTCACCTGTCAGTCAACGCAGGTTAAAAACATTCAGTTTGTCAATGATGAGTGCATAAAATTTTATTATACTCACGGGGAAGGATTCGTATCAGGATCAGCCAAGACTAATGTTGTCATCGCAGCTTCCACTACCGCACATGCAAGACTCAAACTCTATTCTGTACTAGAACGTCTTCAAACAAGAGTTCTGTACTTTGACACAGATTCTATTATCTTTAAAAAGTGAACCCAATGATTGGATGGCAGCCCTTGGTGACTATCTCGGTGAGTTAACTAACGAATTGGACGATAATGATTACATCACAACCTTTGTATCCGGCGGTCCAAAGAATTACGCCTACCAAACCAAGAACGGTAAAACCACCTGCAAAGAAATAGGAACAATACATTGAGGTAGACTGTTGAGCTTGTATGCCTATATGCCTCCAAGTAACGCACCTCTGAGAGAGCAATACGCATTTCACCTAAGCTTATGCAATACCTACCAATCACATTACCGTTCTTCATGGTGGATGATTGGACACATTTAATAATATCCATGGTTATTGTTATGGCAAGGGATAAAAGACAGCTGGATCAAGTTACATTTGTCATGAGTAACACAACCATGGGTAACGTTGCAAGTCACCTTTGCACGAGTTCTATCTCTACTTTGGCTTTAAGCGATATATGTCAAAAGACGCGCTGCTTAGTTGCATGTTGCGGTAGTCAAGTACACATTGATTTAAGAGATGCGACAGACGAACATCAAAAGCAAACCTGCGAAGAACGTGAGGAAGAGGAGGAGCGACAGCCAGAAGAACCGACTTTTAGAGAAACTGTACTATGAACCAAACCGTGCGTCCGCTTTAGGAGGAGTAAAAAAGTTGTATCAAGCAGCAAAGAAGTATGGTATAACGCATTCACAGATTATCTCTTGGCTGCAACAGCAGCCGGGTACACTTTACACAAACCTGCTCGAAGCCTGAGCCGTTGGAACCGTGGATACAAATACCTACTTCCTTGCATTGACATTTTATCCAAGTACGCCTGGGTGATTCCGTTGAAAACAAAGACAGGGCCAGAGCTTGTGAAAGCTTTTACGAAGATCTTTCAACAAAGTCGCAATCCAGACAAGTTACAAACCGATGCAGGTACGGAATTTAAAAAAACAAGGCTTCTCAGACATTTCTGAAACAGCACCATGTTCACCATTTTGTCACCTATAATGAAACCAAAGCTCAAGTCGTAGAACGGTTCAACGACACCTTGAAACAAATTATGTGGTGAATGTTTACCTCAAGCAGTTCGTATCATTACTTGGACAGACTAAATAACCTCGTCAATGACAACTACAACCAAACATTTCATCGCCCCATTAAAAAAAACCCTCCGAAGTAACAGTCATGAAAGCCCAGCAAGTGTGGCGTGCCTTATATGGTAAGGCCCTTTCTGCGGTTAAGTTTAAATTCAAGGTTGGCGACCAAGTTAAAATCAGTAAGCACAAGTGCACATTTGAGAAATCATACCTACCTAACTGGAGCGAAGATGCCTTTGCAGTGGCGGAGAGACTAGCAAGGGATCCACCTGTATACAAATTAAAGGAACACGATGGGAACTGATTAAAGGTACCTTTTACGAGACCGAGTTACAAAAAGTAATTGAGCGAAAGGATCATTTGTTTCGCGTAGAGAAAGTTCTTCGCCGTCGAGGTAAAGGAACGCAAGCAGACGTTCTGGTTCATTGGAAAGGTTGGCCGAAGAAATACGATAGTTGGATTCCTGTCCGTCAATTGGTGTCTCTAAAATGATTCAAGGCAACGACTTTTATGAGACGTTTCCCAGCAATGCAAGCACCACTTTATTCCCTTCCAATTCAAAATCGCACTATCGCGTGGCATTACCCCGCCAAATTCACTTGAAAGAAGAAGAAGATTGGGAAGTTGGGCTTCATAGTATCATATAGCCATCATCGTGGTTTGACATTTCCCGTGAATGCATACATTCCCACATCATGCCCCGTAACTCAGATGATTTCAAATTGTACACATTACCAGAGGGAAAGTATCGTACGACTCTGGAATTGATGGAAGGAATATTACAGTGTCTGGACGAGATTGATCCGTTACCTAGAAGTAAAGTAGAAGTGGATAATGAATGGAATGTTACCTTAAACTCCTATGATGAATGGATAGCGATCACTGTCTCAGTAGCTCAAGCACTTGGATGGTTAACAAGCGAGAAAACAGTCAGACCTGGTGTGCAAATGAATACCTCGCTTACCACAACCTATAGGCATGGTTACGAATGGAGTGTTATCCTTCCTCAGACATCTATTAACTTCCCGGGCAACTTTATCATACCATCATCCATCTCTCTCTGCCGTGTAAACTCAAGATAGTTCAAGTGTTAACGAATCTCGTAGAACCCTGGCAAGTGGGAGACCAACGCCTGCCTTTTTTACACGAAATGGTTCCGCGTGGACAGTTTCGAAAAAAAGATTAGAAGAGAGAGAACAATGCCAGTACTTGCCTTTACGCACGAAGATTTTTCAAACCGTTGAAATCTATTTAACAAATAGTTGTGGTCAATTGCTCTCATTTTTGGACGGTATCGTGAACGTGATACTGCACTTTCGTCGTAGAGTACCATGACAAACAGTTTTTAGATCCTTCTGACCAGCGACGCTAGCAAAGATCAGTATCCTGGAAACAAGCCTGCTGATTTTACAATGCAATTGACGAGTCAACTGCACTTAAGTGAAGACTGGAAAGGTGCCATGACGCGTATCATCTACCCACACTCTTGGCAGAACGTGCGCGAACATCAAGTCTCTTACACGTTGCTTTGCAAGACAGGTCCTCTCCCATGGACATTAACCATCTATCTACCAAGCGGTATTTACCGTACGGTTAAAGACATAATTCATTGGATGTTGAAGGGACTTCACAATGCGTTAGGGGACATTTATCTGAAAAGTGAAAATACCATTACAAGTTTGGGTGGAAACGACTGCTTTTACATTCACAAGAAAGCCCAAGATTTCTTTGAGCTCACGTTACCTCAAGGTTGGTATGTGACACTACCCAAGACCTTGGCTCACACTTTGGGATACTTAAACCATCACCATCATATTCCTCAGCTGTACCAAATCGGACAACTTGTGAAAGAGAATAAGGACCGGAGCGTGTTCCTCATGAAGACTACAACAACACTTGTTTGAGAAGAAGAGTTGGTGTGGGGCCTGTTATCCCCACACGCGTTTCAGACCATGTATATGTATTCAGATTTGGTCGAGTCCCATATGGTGGGCGACACTTTAGCCAATGTGCTACACATACTCGTACCTCTAGGACAACCCGGTGATGTCGTTGCAGAAGAAATCAAACTACCACCCTATCATAGACTTCGCACCACTGTATTTTCATCCGTCAAATAAGAGGAGACACAGGTGAACTTATTCAACAACAACAACAATAACAACAATATTTTTTTATTAACTCACACTTACACTAATTTGCTTCTGGTAACGTTCGTGTATCGTTACACTTTCGACGGCGAGCCTCGTTCTAAAAAAAAAAAGAAATGTTACTTCCTATGAACCGTCACTTCTACCCTTACCGTGGTCATGTCGTACCTTTCACGCAACTTGGAAAAGGAAACATCAGCGTTTTTGGAGAGTCATCCCCTTATAGTCAAGGAGGCAATGGAGTAGGTGGTATGTTTCGCGGTCATGTCAGAACAGCCACTCCATACCTGTCAGTTCAACTCAAAACAAGAGACGGAGAACATCTCCTGCCCTATTCAAGACTATTTTCGACTGAAAATGAGTGCAGCACACCCTCTCTCGGCTCCTGGTGAGAATTGTAGCTTACACTTTTTTAATGTACCTGTAACCGATGTATCGAGCGTCAGTAGCAAGTGGGTGGATTACGAACCAGTGCAAAAGGGTACTAATCCCATCCAGTTTGTAATCAAACCACTGGCAGACTACATTGACATTAACAAAACGGAGCTACGAATGGTGCTGAAAGTAACCAAGCAAGACGGGACTCCAACAGGGGATGGGAAGAAATACACTCTGATCAACAATGCCCTTCACTCTATTCACTCTAAAATGTTTGGTAAGTTTATGGTCTCTTTTGATGTAGAAAGTCTCTTTACCAACATACACCTTGAGGAGTGCACTGACCTAGCAGTCAATTACATTATTAGTACATGATAATTAAAAAGCGATATCATGTTTAAATAAAACAGATTTGGATAAATATCGCGAGAATGTCTATCGGTTATGACACGATTTATTGGACGTGTTGGATGCAATGGCACTGTACGAACAAGATTGGGTCGATAACACGCCACAACATGAGGAACAGAAAGGCATTGAGAAACTTCTTCTGTAGCGTGACCACTTTTGCAAGACCTGTTGGTACTGGCTAGACTTGCTTACTAATTAATGGTGTTTTAAAACGAGTTTGACCGGTGATAAGCTGCTTTTCAAAAACTTTATAAAGTGACTGTGACTGTGCTCATCACACATCACTTTCAAGATGAGTTACTCAAAATGTGGACTCTGTCTTCAAGACCTTGAAGTCATCAAGCCCGCCTCTGGTATACCTTACATTCACTGCTTAAATTGGAAAGAGTGTCCCGTCTTCTGTCCTGAAGAGAGTATCCATGGCTATCAACAATGCGTGTGTGACCATGTGATCCCTGAGTACAAAGTATTTGAGGGTGGTAAGCGGCTACTGTGCAAGCATATGGAGACGCCTACGTTAAGGTTGTCACGATCAGTAAAGAATCCGTTCAGACCCTACTTTACATAAAGAAGGAAGGACACGTGTACATACTTTTAATGGGGTGACGAAATGTGTGTGGATACATATTCTGCAAGGGGGCCTCCAGTTTACGAACCAAGAGAAAAAGCAAAGATGGATATGACGCAAAGACCCAAGCTCATGAGACAATTTGCAAGAATAGATAAAGTGACTGATTCTATGTAACATTCAGGAGCATCGTTTGCTTTGAAACTTTGTTTTATATACATTTATATATTTTACTATTGTACATATTTTGTAATATACTTGTTGTTAAGCGCATTTGAAAACTGAATTGTTGAATTTGTGCTATAGATATAAATGTTATAAAAACTTGATTGTAATAATTTCTTATGTTTATTCAATAAAATAAATTGTTATAAGAAACGATTTAGAAATAAATGAAACAAGAAATATAAGTGACAGAAACCGACGTTTCGGTGCATCTTGCGCCATTACCAAGGTTACAAAGATAAAATGCGGTTTGTGAAAAGGCTAAGTTGAAATGAATTTGCATAAAAGAGAGCCAAGCTAATTACATGAATACTTTAGCACGAAGAGAATCCGACTGTACATTCAATGCTGGTTTAAGATATTGAATACACAGCATTTCATTAACAAGGCAGTCAAATTTGTTCGTGCATTTCTTGATTACATTGAAGCATGCTAAGAAATTGTTCGGAACAGCAGTGTGTGTCCATTTCAGGGTGTGCCATAAGGAAGAAAAGCAAACCGGTTTGACGGGTTTTTTTTCTAGTATACATTATTAAGGAGACTCTCTTGAATACTCAAACTGGTTTTTCTAACCAACCCTTAAACTTGTTTCAACTTGTTTGACTGTGACGTCAGTGCCTTCTCATCGGTTCATAGCTACTCCATTATTCTTCCCCTATATAAGCGCGATACTACCCAGCTGGTTGGGCGGAACCGTACCACCAGAACACACCACAGTTCACTCAAAATAAAGAAAAATTATAATACAATTCAAACCAAATATATGACGTGCAGTTCATTTAAACCTCTGCCCCTATCTTGAATATACCCTCGTACACCTACGTGTTATGCATCTCATTATAAACCCTAATCCAAAAACCGGTTTGGGTAGAATTTTTCACCAGCCGCCATTTTGAGTACACCCTCGAACAACAACGTGGCATGCATCACATTATAAAAAACGCCTGAATCTATTTGCATACATGAATAAAATTGGTCTATCCTTCCCCCCTATACTACTCTTGAGTCTACTGGGAAATCTTCCATCAGATACCCGTCAAGGCTATAAGGATTTGGTTGCAGCTCTTGAGAGCAGATTTGGTTCGGCGCACTACCAAGAACTGCATCATTCCAAGTTTGAAAGTAGATTGAGGCGGCGTGACGAATCACTACAAGAGCTAACAGAGGATTTAGAGCGCTTGGCTAGGTTGGCTTACCATTCTGCGCCAGAAGAAATGAAGGATCTACTCGCCAAGGAGCAATTTATTGATGCGATCCTGGATGGAGATGCCAGACTACGATTGAAGCAAAGTCGTCCCCATTCCCATCGAGCAGCTCTCACCTTGACTATGGAGTTAGAATCTTACCGGCTAGCATCTCGCCAAAGGGACTTCCAGGCTCGAGGAGCGAACTGTCACACAGCAGAAGGAACTTCAACTGAGAAGCCTGGTCGTGGGGAATGCCGGCAGGATGATTTACTGGCACAAGTCAAAGAGCTGCTTGCTGAAGTGGTCTCCTCCCAGGGTCGCGGTCACCCTTATCAAGGCGATCAGGATACCAGGCCACAGTGTTGGGGTTGCGGAAAGAGGGGACACATTAAACGAAACTATTGGAACATTGGCGGGAACTGGTCAAGAGATGTGCAGACGCAGGGCAACTCTAAAACTCCGTTAAACTAAGACAGGCCAGCCTTGAGGGGGAAAGGCCAGCCCAGCAACCAGTCAATTCAACCCCACAAGTTATGATGATGACTGGACATTTGTCCCACAAGGGGAACAGTCTCGCAGTAAATGGAAACATATATGGTGTGATATGTCCTATGGTCGTTGACACGGGAGCTAATGTCACAGTAGTCCGATCAGATGTACTGAGCAAGAGCACACTTTCTCTCTTACAGGGTACCATGAGTGTACTTAAAACTGCTACAAGGGACACAGCGAATGTTGCTGGTAAACTGTGGCTCGGGATAAAGGTTGTCCTAATGTCTGAATTCTTCAGTAGGTTTGGGGTGCCAGCCGAGCTTCATTCTGATCAAGAACTAAATTTCGAGACTCTTGTCTTTCGGGAGGTCTGCACTTTGCTTGGGATCCATAAGACACGGACAACTGCCCTGCGGTCGGATGGCATGGTTGAACGTTACAATAGAACTCTAGAGAATCAACTGGCCACATTTGTTCAGGATCATCAGAAAGACTGGGACTTGCATTTACCACTACTTTTGATGTCTTACTGTTCAGCCGTGCACGAGACGACGAAGCTTACGCCTGCAATGCTAATGTTCGGGCGAGAATGGCGTGTCCCCTTGGATCTGCTTTTGGGGCGGCCGCAAACTGATATTGAGGAACTAAGTTATCTCGAGTATGCAGAGAGATTGCGAGCATCGATATCGACTGTTCATGACTTTGCACGAGACCACCAGCAGGCCGGTAGCCAACGGATCAAGAGACGATACGACATCCGCGGTGAAGCTTTTACTTTTAGGAAGGGCGGACTTGTGTGTTTGTACAACCCTCAACGCAAGAAAGGCAAATCTCCAAAGCTGAGCCGGCCATGGGAAGGGCCGTATGTTGTCGTAGAACGCCAGAATGATGTTGTGTACAGAATTCAGCGTGGCCCTCGGGCAAAGCCTAAGGTTGTGCACAGAAATAGGCTTTGGCAGTACCACGGAGATGCTTGTGCGGATTGGTTCCACCTGAAGGACATGGTGCGAATTTACCTGAAGGAGCATCTACCGCCAGGAGGTGCTTGAAGACACCACAAGGAGCAACGCAGCATCCCGTCGTATGCGGAGGAGAAGGCGTAACCCCCCCCACTCCGATTCAGACGGAATGTTCCCGTTACCAGTGATGAAACCTTACCACTGCAGAGAGGCCAGGACAACCTCAGGCGTTCAGACAGGAGTCGGAGAAGACCCCTCAGATATAGTGACTTTGTGACGAGATGCAATGTTTAGGGAACACGGCATAAGTGTTGTTGAGAAATTCGTTAAGAACTTTAAACTTTCTTTTTTCTCTCTCCCTCTCTCTCTCTCTCTCTCTCTCTCTCTCTCTCTCTCTCTCTCTCTCTCTCTCTCTCTCTCTCTTACTTGTTGCTATATGTTTCCTTATCCGGGACGGATAAGGAGGGGGGCAGTGTAACGGACTGTTGTGTGACATAGTGCCCAAATATGGTAGCTCCATATTGGGGCATGCCATGTGGTCGTTAGAGCAGAGCAGATTGTAAGAGTGTGTGGCTCGCGGACGATATTTTAAACTGAAAAACTCAAGTGTTCTTCGCGTTCTGTGTTAGCGAACCCAGGATACGGTAACAACAAGAAGCTGTAATTGAAAGCTAAATTACATTCCTACAACGTTTAGGCAAGGATGGATTTAAGCAAAGGGACCTTGCAGACAACTAAACAGCGCAACCATACGTGAAACTGCGCTATGCTTCACGAGTCCAGTGGTTGCAGTTCTTGTAGTATAATTAGTGCAAAATGTGTGTGATGCGAAAGAAAGAGATTTGCAAAAGTCATGGGATTCCATCTGTCGTGCGCGTGATACTTGCGATGAAGCCTTATCAGGTTTGTAGCTCTGGTAATTGGTCTTTTTTTAATTCGGGTGGACAAATTTTGAAGTGCAAGTTATCCATTTTCATTTTTTTCTGTTTTTTTGTTCCCAGCAATCCCAAATGCTGCGTTATTCTATATCAACTCAAGAGAGAAAAAAATTAATTATGAATCCGATTTCGAAAGTGATGAAAGCAACAAAATAAACCCTAGCCCACTGCCAAGTACCACCTTACAACCATTGATCGACCCGAAAGACCCGAAATTGTCAATAAATCGCTTTGTCCCGCTATCTTGTACTGGCTCGCACTGACAACACCCAATGGCGCTCCAGCGAGTCCTCTTGTAGTCCACAGGAAGTTTTGAAAGTGTGGAGTGAACTTTAATGCGAAGCAGGAATGTTGAGGACACGATCCAATTTTTATTTCATTGTCTGCTAGGTTTTTGTTTTCTTTAAGCACTATTTTTTCCCTTTTTCCACTGTTGCGTGTTACCATCTTTTAAAGTTGTTGTAATGGTTGATCGATTACTGATAGACGTACTGACGCTCCTTTACTCTCATCACTTGCTTTTGTGGCCTAATTTTCTGTCTCGTTTGTTTTTTCCTTTGGTTTTGGTAAGGTTCAGTTTACAGATGGAAAAGAATGTGATGCAATAAAGGAATTATACAGTCCTGAAAGATCATGATCATAAGAACGGTTTCATGCGAGATCTTGAGAGAAACTCGTATGAAAAGAATTACTCCAGGGAACTGTGAGACACGTTTGGTCAAGATATGTCTGTTTCTCAATAGACCGAGGACTATGGGAGTGAAAACGTGGTTCGAGTTATTCTTGTCAATCCGAATCTCGAGGCACCTCTGACAAAAGCAGGGGATGAGCTCGCAGCCGCCAAGTTGCGTTTTGACAAATTCGTGGTGGCACATCTCAGCAGTGCAGTTTGTCCACGCTGGAAAACCTGGAAATGAAGCAACCGATGTTGTCTAACAAATTGACAGTGGTGAATGACATCAAGATCGCCATGAAGAGTCTAAAGTACGCCAGCTATAGGAAAAACATTTAAAAGCAACACCCGGTCCCGGTTTACCTTTTCTTATAAATATGAGCCAAGTGCGCTTGTGAATTCGCTTGCAACGAACGAGTTCTTCAAATCCACACTTTTGAAACTATGGAAAAAGTCATTGAGCTTCTTGGAGATCCCTACTGCGAGTTATTCCAACCACTGACCGTGGACTATGACCTTACCGAGGTTAAGGGTGATTTGTGCTGGTCCATCAAGAGAAGAACATTTGTGGATGGAGCCATCGCGGAGGATCAGATTGGCAAAATATTGCCTAGGGCATTTTTTCCATACAATCCAGAAACGCTCCCGAGCCCAGAGGACAGTCTCAACGCGAGCGAGGTGGCCATCTTCTGCCACGATTTCCTCAATTTGCTGAAATGCAATCAAAGGAGACACAAGGAGAAGGTTCCTTGTCTGCATGGTCGGTCATGCCAATAGCGACCGTAACGAAACAGCGAGCTTTCAACAAGTCGATGATCAGCCCATGTACTGAAGTGATCTTTATTGACGAGGCCACCAAATCGACGATGGAGATTAGCGATTGGAAGATCTTAGCTCAGGGAGGATACCCGCACATGATGTGAAGTATCAAAACGCCCAGGCCTGCATCAATAAATGCCCAGTGCTCATTACTTGTCAGAAGAAACTCGAATTTGGTGCAACAGACCAACCTGCGATGGATCGAAGGCTCCGAACCTATACATTTTGGAGCCTCCCTCGCACTAACCGCAAAGCTTCAGCGTGGCTCAAGCGCCACACGATGGACTATGTTGTGTGGACGGCAGAGAAGGCCAGGGTGCCAGAAAATGACGCAGATGGAGAATCGTGTGACGATGGAGCGAGCAGTAGCCATCAAGAGCAATTCAATTCCGTCGAAGTAGCCTTGCTGGAGGAGAAGAAGAAGAAGAAGGAAATACGATGGCTCTCGCTATCTGCACTGCTGAATGCGGATGAACCAATGCACGATGCTGTTGCAGAGGATTTCCCGCAGGAAGGAGATGAAGAACAGGAGGTAGGTTGCCTGAGTTACACCAGCAGCGTAACCGAAGACGATCGGGTGAGAAATCAGAAGAAGTCTTCGTGAAAGGCAGATCATTCATATGCTGGACACAGAAGGAAAGTCAGGGGTCACGAGGTGCATCGTCGTCGAGACCGTTTGAAAGGAAATCGATCCGTGTTGAGAAGACAAGGCCGGCGTCTCTAGCCAAAACCTAGAACTGTTGATCCTAGCGCACCATTGCCGAGTCCTGTCGTGGAAGAAATGGAGAGGTTCCATGCTGAACAAGAGTCAGCCCAACGCGACACTCTAGTTGGGAAGGCTTGACTAGCCTACCAGAACGAATAATTAATGAAATTAATAGATATCGTTTATTCCGTTCTCTTGCAGATAACTGAATTAACAAGCGGTTAAAACTAACAGTAGTGGCATATTAAAGCTATGTATTAATTATGCTACTTAAACGGACGGATACCTGAATGACGAATATTTAAAAGTAAAAAAGTTCTCTAATCTCTTAGTTCTCTTAAAATTATTGAATGGTCGAGAAGAAGAAGAAGGTCTAAGATTATAAGGATTAGTTCTTTGCACAGCAGTGGACACCAAGCATGATAATGGGTGGTCACGAGTGTCCATCATCTCAGCCATACATTTATGACATAGAAGCTCGCGTCTATTGGAAAGTGTAGTCTCGTTGGCTAACGACAGTGCTTGACTATATGAACTGTTAGGATATATCATTTTAAGTGCCCTTTTTTGCACGGACTTTATTCTATCTGACAGATAGTCGGGAATGCCTTGCCACACCTGTACTGCGTATTCTAAAATCGGTCTAACACTACTTCTGAAGACTTTCAACATGTCGTGTTCTTGCACGCCAGCTCTCTTTAATAATCTGAGGGCATAGAGTTTCTTTGATGCCTTAGCGGTAATATAATCAACATGGCAGGTCCATTTAAAGTTCTCATTATTGATTACTCCAGCGCAGTTTGTATGATTATATTTTTCTACAATAAGGTTTCCTATATACAGGGGTCTCGTTATAGTGTTCTAGTTTCCCATAAAGTTCACGACCATCTCTTTACATTTTTTTGGATTAAGCCTCATACTGCGTTCAATACAGTGCGTATGTATATCTCTTACAGCAAAATCCAACAAGCTAGTCGAGTTACGTGGCATTATTTGAAAAACGGTCGTGTGCCAATCACCAAGTAGTCTGTTAATCATTATAGCAAAAAGCGTAATTCCAAGTTTAGTTCCCTGTGGGACACCACCATGGGCGATGCTCCATGGAGACAGGGAACTACCGACTCGCACCGCTTGGGTTCGGTTGTTCAGAAAAATTCTTATCCAGACACACAGAGGCTGATCGACATTCAAAGAAGATAGTTCTTGAAGGAGGATATTATGATTGATTATATCGGACCCTTTTGAGAAGTCGATAAAAAATATGCGAGCACAGCAGTTTACTGTGTCAACTCCCTGGTGTATCGCATGGAGTAAATAGATCAGCGCTTGCGTAGTGACCTTGAATATATACACGATTATTAAGCTTAGATAAATACTAGAAAGCTTGAACTTGAAAAACGTGGCAGCCATTCTGGCACTCCCAAGGCTTTTCCAAGGGAATGGCTGAGAAACACTGAAATCGAGATACAGAAGGGTTCAGAGAAGATGGAGAATGCTCGAGAACCATACATGCGCAATGGCCTGCAAGCCTACATTCAATTCTGCTTGCAAACTCCACAGCCACCACAGGGAATCGGGCACCCTGAACACCGCAGACGCCGTGGAGGAGAGAAGACGGGTGTGCTGCGTGAAGAGGACCGCCTGTTGGTCAAGAACGTTTCCGAAATGGAAGTGGTGCCATGCAACGAAGAGAAAGACGACGATCTCTGTACACCTTCTCCCCTTAGCCAAATCCCATCGCAAGACGACCATGAAATTTCCGCGCAGTTGCTTGCCAGGCACAGCACGAAAAGGCGCGCAGACCGTTCACCAGTCAGCTTGCTGTAGCTAACCACCAGGTCGCAGTCAACTTAGCGCAAAGAATGAGATCCAGAAATGCAAAGTATATGACAATCATGGAGGTGTAATGTTTGAGTGCATGTAAAGTTGGTCAATAAATATTGTCATTCTACAATTCATTTTTGTTCTTAATGTCGAGCGTGCAGGTGTTCGATACCAGGGTTTGTTTAATTAACCAGCGGTTTATATGGCAATGCTTCCAATTAGGAAGAAAGTTTCCACTCGATCCTTCAGGATATTAGCAAGCGATATCATTTCGGGATTGTCAAGAATATCAAACGCTAAAACATACATGGGGACATCTCGCGACCTGTAATTGACTGGCAACCATCTTTCCTGCCGAGCGAGATGAACTCACTGAAATTCACACAACTTTCTTTGAGCATCAATCTCTTACTTTTACGAAATAGCCCTGCGAGCAAGTCCAACATTATTGATCATCGAGTCATTTAAGGAAAATAAGCCACGTAACGTCGGTGGAAAAAATATCACTGACCAATAAGGCCATGCAAGGCAGGATATGATTAAAGTTTTCTTTTAAATTTTCACTATTTGGTGACTTTCCTTCACCCATGCCTTAAGTAGCGCGAGGTACAAGCTTTTAACTCATACAGTCCTTTCGATGTTTTGGTATGAGTAAACACCATGAGTTCGGCCCTCTTCTTTAAGGGATCGGACCACCCTGCCATTCTGAAAACGAAAATCTGGATCTCTTAAAATAGCAGTCCATTGTCCAAATCCGTGCTTATCGATACCCCTCTATGGAAAATCGTCTTCAACTGTCGTAAATCTCAACGGTCGATGTTGATGGCCCTGACTTGATAAGCGATTTGAATGCGGTGTATCGATTTTGGGGCGTGCGTTTTCTGATCTTGCACATTCAATGGCTGGCTCAAAAGTGGCTGTGGAACATAAGCTGCAAAATCTAGTGTTCACTTCCATATCCACCTCTGAACTTTTGATCCCCTGTAATTTTTTTAACTTCGCGGGATCTCCGCTTCTGATAGTACACTTTGGCAACGACAAAGCGGTGTTTTTGGTCTTCAGGCAATACTTGGTGCTCTTTGTCGTTAAGCGCGTGAAGACTTTGCGTTTTGACAATTTGGCGATAACGTGTGGGGTAAATGTATTTGCTAATGCTGTCAAAGACCAACTTTTATATCTCGTTGCCTAATTTGCTGCGTTCCGTTTTTGGTGACCAAGATAAAGTCGTACTGAGACTTGAGCAAAGGCCTCCCGAAATTAACGTAGTCGTCGAGTATTTGCATGCTTGTATCTGTCAGAATCGCAGGGTCAAATCCGTATTTTCCTGCAGTCTTAAAAGAGTTTGGTCGATGAAACCTCCTTTCGCCTTTGCTGCCTTTACCATTTCAACTGTGAGGTATTGATAAGTCGTGGGACACGATTCTTTCAACTTGAAGAACAAATAGACTGCCAAAGATTTTGTTAAAAATGTCAAGTCAGAGGGATTCACTTGCCCGGGGTCATTTCATTTCACGGTTTGTTCGTCGCAAGACAAGTGAAAAGACACGGCTTCTAACAGCTTTACCATTCTTACCCAGTGGCCCTCAGCCTCTAATGATTCGACATCGAGATCTTGCGTCCATTGCAACCTCATCATCTTCATCCACTATCTTGCTCGCTCTTTTGATGTACAATTCCGTGGCAGATAATTTTCTAAGAACTCCATCCGATACACCGCTTATCTTTCTGAAGTCGATCAACCCTGAAATGGCGTCTATGTAACCTAATCTCCCGCCATGTCCAAGTTTGCACTTCTCTTGAAAATAATCAATAAACTTAAACAACAGGCTTGGAGAACACAGACTAAAATCCATTACTTCCAAATTTAATTCCACATCTTCTTCGCAGCAAAACTTGAGAAATTGCAAGCATCTATTGACAATCTGCTGAGTTGGATGATCTTTCTTGTAACCACCGCCACCAAGTCGTAAATTGCGCGCCAATTTGACTGGAATGTGAGAAAGAAGGCATTAATCTAGTGCCGGGTTTTGAGCGCGTAGACGATATATCACCATTTGTACTTGATCCGCACGATTTCGTTGGCACTTTAAAGAGTATTTTAATGAACTAAAAACTGTTAATTATGCTCAACCGAAAACTGGCTGGATGATGTGCCATTTATGTTTTTGACTGCGTGTCAAGAGTAGCTTGTCGCAAAGCTAGGCAAACTGGCTTGTATAAAGTATATGAGCCGAAATGTACAAATTAGAACGTACAGCTGCTACGGTCTGCAACACATGTATGGCTGCGAACAAAGCATTACGAAAGCTGAAATTTTAAGCCAACATTTTTAAGGAGTAATTTTTTACCTATGATTTTTGAAATTATTTTTGTCCTATTTTGTTAATAGAGAGGCCGCGTCTCGAAAAGCGAAATATTCTAGTCTCACCAAAATTCGTGCTCAACATATTAACTCGTACCCAGAGCACCGCACGTGATATTGCTTTTAAAGCACGCAAACAAAATGTACACTCATTAAATGATCATGTCGTTTCTTTTCTTTTTCAAAAACAGAATCGATGTTCCTTGACTTTCAAGGAGATGAAATGGAAGCTGAAATTGTTCACTCGTCCAAGAACAACTACAGAATAACGTGACAGGTTGATCAAGCCACTTGAAATGATTTTTGAATGGGTACTTGAAAATGAGAAAATATCATGTTTACAAGGAAACTGATCATACATTATTCAAAGAACTGTTCGTAAAAAAAAATTAATAATAATAATAATAACAATAATAATAATAAAACTTATAACCATTGTTTCCCAAGACGCAACAATTACGAAAACAGCCTGTGTTCAAATAATGGATAATCGCATAAACTGAATAAAGCTTGTATGAGTCCTTTTACTGGAATTCAAAACAGCTTATGGTTAAATAATGGATAATGGAATAAATTGAAGAAAGATATTACGAGTCCTATTTATGGGGATGTTATAGATATATTATCGGTGTGCAATAGAAAACTGAAAGAAGATCGGCCAAGATCAATTTATGTAAACTTTTCTTATTGTAATTACCGAGGAGCTCCTTGTCTGACATTCGACCGAGGCACTGGTTCAAATTAGCAGATCTAGAGAGAGGGCTCCTCCAACATAATTTTGATACATTACATCTTCGCATCCAATGCAGTAAATAAAATATAGTTGCTTGGGTTTCTTGAATCATCGATAGAACACTCCTAGCTAATTGGATCAAACCAAACCACAATATTTCGAAGCTCTGAACAAGTCCTTAAAATCATTCTACGCATGAAATGCCATAACGAAGTTTAGAGAAGCATAAGAAAGTATTCGAGGGAACGTGATTAGCCAAACGCTAAAAATGTAAGTAGGTAAGAGCCTCCTCAATAAAAAAATTCTGTCAGAAAAGGTCCTGGAAACCGAATCAATTTAAAGTTTGTAAAATCCATCCACGCACACACAAAACTAGATTCAAGAAACTGATTAGAGAAGCAAATAAATAAATGCTGCATAAATGCTGAAATAAATCTAAGCCTGTTTCGATGCCTTTTCAAAATCTTATTTATACTAGTCGTTAAAACATGAAAATTAAGACAACATGCAGTGTCAACCGATAAAAGGCTTTTCGTGGAATCAAGAAAAAACGTTTCCAGCGATAGGGACAGTTCAATATCTATATATTTTTATTTACGGTCTAGAACTTTGGCCAAACGGACATCGCTTACTATTCTTCCTCTACAAACCATCAACAGTTTAAAACAACAGCATCAACGACTGCAAAAAACAGAATTATTTTAATGTACGCCATTTCCTTTCCTTGCACTGCGTGATCAAGAGGAAAAAGGACTGAAGAGAGGGTGCTGTCCTTTGGGTATGCCATCTTTTTGTGTTATTTTAGATGGTATAGAAACGGTAGAATGTTTTCAGAGACGAATCTACTCCAGTGGATAGCAGGTAAAAGCTCTTGTTTGGCTTCGCAAAAGATGACGTTATGCAATTCCGTGTCATCATGCTCTGATGGTGTAAACCAGCCACAGATCTGAAAGTCAGACTGTTTTAAGAGCTGTCTTCACATGACGTCATCGCTGCAGTGTTAGTGAACGAAAACCACAACCGATCTTTAATTAGTTCCTCATTCGTTCACCAGCATTTGTATATTACATGGCAATGATTCTTATCTATGCTTTCCAGTTTTGGCTGAACATCACCTATTCAATTACCACACTTAGTCTAAAGGAAACTGCTACGGAGTGTAGGTGCTTTTTCAAAGCACAACCTGGCGAATACTGAGAAAAGTCTTACCCTTGTTGTGGTTTGCCGTAAAATTACATAAATATTGTCCGGAGCAAGAAAATCGTGGCTCATTAGTGAGGTTTCCACTTCTCGACAGTCTCAGACCAGGAAGTGGATCAGACTTACGGTAAGCTCTCTGCATTGTTTGAGGTCTTATTATAACAATTAATATATCCTTCCGAAGAGTACTACTCGAGCTTTTTTTACCTCCAGCAATAGCTGGTGCAAGTGGATGTTGAATTCGTCCGCAAAATAAAGTCATTTCAGCAGAGTTCTTGGACAAATACAGGAATTGTACCTTTCATCAAAAGTATCACCATGACGATGTTTGCTACCTTTAGATTTTCTGCAAACCGGCCATGAATCTATGTGTTAAATTGATCGAGTCCCAAGATTTTAAAAGGCGCTTCAGCATGTGGCCCAAAAACCTTTTATTACCGGTAACGTTTCGCTACGCCAGAGTTTTTTTCAGCTATTTTCCTTGGTGTCATTAGGCTTTCACGTTACGGTGGCATTGAAACTTTTTTTGCCACCGAAGTCGTTTGAGAGCGACTGTCTATCTATCTATCCAACTATCTTTTCTCCATTGCCCTTATACTGCGAAAAATACCCTAGTATTAGGTAGGTCTCTGGGGCTGAAATGAGTCTCACATCGATAAAACAAAGCAAATGATGAAACTAATATTCATAATATCAAGTACGATATTTTTTTACATAGTCGTTGAAACATTAACGAAACGTAAGTCTTCCAAGAATTAAGGCCAGGTTAAATTTTATGTTAACTTTTGCATGTAGTGATGAGCTGTTGTTTTCTTAATTATTCGTAGCACATTCTTTCTCGGGTTCGGAACCCTCAATTACATAGTTAGTATACAATTAGTTTAAGTGCAAATTGCGAAGTACAGTTCTAGGAACATATTAGACTTCTGACGTTTACCATAGATAAAAATTAGACATAGAATTGCTTATCGTAATTATTTTCAGACAAGCTGAGTTACAGCTCCAGCCGGGTCAGCAAGGGAATTGTTATTTTGAATTTAAACGATTAAAACAGTAGCAAATATGAAAGTTACCGAAAAATAGCAAAGCTTTCAGCATTAGTTGGCAGTTTATCGTCTGCAGTTCTGAAACAAACGGTTGAAGTAACGAGAAAAGGGTATGTGGACATTTCTTGACGTTCATCATAATATCATAGTTTATTGTAAGATTATGAAACAAACATTGCACTTTTTTCGGTAAAGACCGTGGGTGATGCTGCCTTCAATGACGAGCAAGCTTCTTGCAAACCAGACCGTTAGCAAAGGAACCACTCGCAGTTTCGCAACTTAAGTCATTCCAGTTTCCTGACGCTCTCAAAGGGAATCCGTTGGTGTTTCCAGTAAACATTTGGACGCATGGCTCGTTTGCAAACCCATTGGGTTCATTAAATGAAAACTTAGTAAAAACTGGAACTGAGAAGTCAGACCAGTAAAAGTCGTTAACCGGAACCCCTACAAACTGCAGGCCAATCCAAACTTGTCTCACGGATGAGGCCTTCTTTCTTACGAGTTGCAGAACGAACTCGTTTTCCTCTTCGCTATTTATTTTAACCAGCTCTCCACCCCTATGTTGGCAGAAGCTTTGGGCATCGGCCCTTGTTTTGATGGAGCTACTAACCAAATAACAGTAGCTCTGAAACAGGGACCAGCCTTGTGGACATGCAGGCTCTGGAGATATAGGGATGGTTGCCACATGTGCATCTATTTTCAAAGAAAAGAAAAGGCAATGAAGTAAATAATACAAACAATCCCGTAAGAGAAACCTTATTTCCCTTCTAAAGAAAATTCACACCTTTTAGCCTCTGCTTACCACAAATCGTGTGTGTTTCTGGCTTTGGATTTACTCATGGCATAATCTGACCTAATCTGCCACAAAAGCACTTGACCTGTCTATACTCGTTAAGACTTAAATTAACCAGTCTGAATTAATGGCACTTTAATTGGCCATATTTTCATTCTCTGTATTGGACTGGAACTAGCTTTCAATGGCCGGAGGCTAGTGCGGGGCAATCTTTTCAAATGCAAAAACTTTTTAATGTATCCCACCCCCAACCAATAGCCTCCATTGCAAGCTAGTTCCAGTCCAGTACTGAAAATATGTATATGGTCTATTGGTCCTATTGAACAAGAGGACCACGCCAAAGTTCACGGAATCACTAGAGATAGTTGCATATCCCATTGCCTATCCCATTGGCTATCTGTGAGTTTCTTTGATCATTGACCAATCAGAATACTTTGTTTGGTATCTCTTTTTGCACTGAATTACCTCTTTCTGACTACAGTAGCCCGAGTTTCAATGTGAAAGTTTATTGAGGATGTGTCAGTCAGTCATACAATGCAAACAAATCCAGATTACAGCCAAGGACCCGACAAATAACGTGTGAAGGTTTATAATCTGATGAGAAGAAGCGCTAGGCCAGATACGAACAACCACTAAAAATCCATCCTTTAGCAGAGGGCGCGGAGTACGTTCGAAAGTGGGGGTGGGGCTAGGTTTTGGTACGGATCACGAACATGTGAGGCGAGTGGGAAGACCTCTAGGAAAAAACAACACGGTAGGAAAACGTGGGAATGGGAAGGCTATAGCCCCCTAGCCCCTCTCTTCCCTCTCTCCGCAGCCCCTGTTTAGAAGTGGCCAAAAATTATGTGGAAACGTATTCCCTGTCTAGTACAGCAGCACAAGGTCGCACAAGACCCCGAAGAAAGCCATACACAATAAAAACTGGTAGATTTTTAAAAGAAGCTTATATTAAAAAAAAAAAAAAAAAGAAAAGAAAAGCAAGCGGACATGGAGCCTGGCCGACTTCTCCCGCCTCACGGCTCCCACGATACCTAAGGAGGCTTTCTAGCGCTAACCCTACCCCTTAAAAAAAGACGGTTTCCTACATGCAGCTATTTCAAAAACACCAAAACCTTACCAGAACTAACATAAACACCCGAGCCGAACATAGCTAAAATTGACATCAGAACAGCCATACTGGAAAGCAACTTCATCTCTCTTCTGTCTTCTGTTGTTTCTCTGAAAGACCAGCTCGCCAGAAGTAAGGAAACAATGACCTTGATCTTGAATAAAAGACTTCAATTTATATTTAAAAACCGGAATTTCCATGGTCCATTGGGAACGTGACGCACAACATCCATATTGTTTAAAATCGTTAACGCCTACATCAGTCACGTATACCAGGGCAGATGTAATATTGTCATACTTCCATCTCCGAATTTTCGCTGAAATGTCTTTGCCGTTTTTCTTTGGCAATCAGAGCGGAGAAATGTTTCCATGTATATTATTAACTTTACTGTTTTTTTTAGAATTTTAATTTGCATGAAATAAGTAGTTTCTCTTTCTTTTGATCAAGTCATTTATTACGCAATCTGTACCATTGAACCCACACTATTTGTATCCCTAATGATAATGATCAGTCACATTAAGGTTTATCCACTGACACAATGACTATTCAAGTGAAGCTATGATCCTCGCAGTTATGAACGCAATTTTAGCAATTGCGTAGGAAAGCCTAAACAATAGCGCTTTGCACTATTACTAAAAATAGACTTTGTCACATGAGCCCCCCGCGTAGACTCAGACAAAATATGGCTGAGGCCAAATTTGTCTTAGGTCTTAGGTCTTAGGTCTTGTCTGTTTCGAGAATTTTCAGTCGTTGATGAAAAAAGGGTTAGGTTAGGGTTAGGCTTAGGGTTAGGGTAAGGCAAGAAAGTCTTCATACCGCTACCCAAACCATCGTAAGACATCAGGAAACTTAAGCCATAGTTAATCGATTGAAGGTGGGAATTCTTAACTGTGAAAAACATATATTTGTGCTCTACAAAATGTGCCACAGCAGAAGTTCCTGATGTCCATGAATCAAAGCGAATGTTGGCCATTTGTCGTCGCTTTCATGAACTCCCCGTTCACAGATTTATGATTATGATATTGACTTTCCATTTCCCAACTTCACAGAGGCAAATTTTGTTTGAGCACGGAACGAAAAAGTATCGGGGTTAAATCAGCGCCAATAAATGAAAATTCTCTCCACGAGATACCGAAAACAGCACCTTTTTGCTACTCCATGAGGCCTTCCGCAGATAGGCACATAACGACCCTGGGACAAAAGTGAAACAGCATGGGACGTACAGGGAAAATATTTAGTCGGAGAAGTGACATCGAGTCCATCCCTAAACTACAAACTGGCGGGAAAATGATATAATGATCCTGTGGTCAATTTTTGCCGTTCGCGTTTTACGTAGTGATGCTAAATCTCCCTCTCTCTATCGGTTCCACTATTTCGCATGAATTTAAATATTTGTCATTGGTTATTGTTGTTTGTATTTGTATGGCAACTGAACTTCACGGTAACATTCTGATTTTTAAAAAGTTATTTTGCCTTTCAAAATGCGTCAAACTTGACTGGAGTTACAGCGCTTAAATTTCGGCCAAAATCCCATAGATGTTTCATAGCTATATAATCTAAGTAGCACGCTTCACTTAGCTGACAAAAAGCCTGCACTGAAAAAGGTAAGTGCTCTTTATTCGCGCCGACAACTGAGTAACGCCCCTAGGCATCGATGTTTTAAAATTCAGAGCCCGGTACTATTAACATGGTGGAATTTCTTCGCAAAGTGAGGGTACCAAATCTTAATTACAGTTTTCTAAAAGTTTCGTCAGGTTTCGGACGTGATCAATATTTTGTATCGCTCCACCCGTAAAAAGGGCATTGAGGTCAATTACAAAACGTAATATTTTTCTAGAATCCCGAAAATCATGTGCTAAGAGCTAGCAAAACCGGAAACCCTAATGCCCCTACACAAATATCACAACACAAACAACAACATTGAGCTTTATTTACGTCACCATAACAATACAGCATTGCCGTCGAAAACATGATAACAAAAAACACAAACACACAACATCACATACCCCACGTAAGCAGTGCAATATCTCATGCTGTTGACGTTACTATTGAGTTTAAAGCAACTGAAGGACAACGGCAACGTCGACGAAAACTTTACTTCATCGTGTAAAGCCGCGGCTACACGAGCGATTTTTTGCTCGCGCCGGTGATGCGATTTTTTCAAATGTTGTGGCGTCGCCAGCGCGCGATGAGAATTGAACTGACGACGCGACAGCTGAAAAAATCGCAGAAAAAAAATTCACGAGAAATTGAATGAGTTGAAGTTCTCGCGATTTTTTTCTGCGATTTTTTCAGCTGTCGCGTCTCCTTTTTTAATCACTAATGTATCGTATTGTATTGTATTGCGGCAGCTCTGTTATCTAAAAGACTGCTTATGACTATTATCTCCACTTATTGAAACCGTCCCAATTAATTATGATTTGGATCACGAAATTCTACTTTCTCAAAATTTTACAAAAATGACACAAGCGATTCGTGCTCTTGTGTATATTAGCAGGGGCACCCAACGTCAATTTTCGGAGAATATCTTTTCCGAAGACGATTTAAGATCTAGAATTTTCGGAACATTTGTTATAAATTGTTGTAAATTTCTTGCCTGCCTGCCTGTCCTGGGATTTTCGAACATGTTAAAACTGGTATAACTGCTCATTTTTAACGGCTTTTTACCCTAAAAAGATTACCTAGAATTTACGGGTGCCTTTTTTCTGGCTGAAATTTCCGAAAAGGTAAGTTTTGATCCCTATAATTTTCGGATCACTAGACTTTCTGTTAGGAAATCCGAACAGATGAAACATTTTTAGGGGATAAAAATATGCCTATATCTACAGTTTAAATCAGTACCAACAAGCGTTTAACAATGCTATGTTTAAGTGGTTGTGATCTATATTCTCGTTGGGAGCCCCTGCATTAGGTCTTCGTGACATTTAAATATTGAAACGTTGGATAAATGTGCACGGTAATTACATGAATTGCAAGTAATACCTGATATCGATCACCTAATATGATTGTATTGCCATTATCAACGCTGGGCGAAGATTCTTCCAATTTTCACTCTCTGATCGCTAAGAACTTGTTCGTGAAAATCTTAGCGATCTGAGGAAGAAAATTCTCATGTGGGTTGTGTGATGCAGATTATATTGGGTACAGACCCCGGCATCTCTTTGCTCTAATCGCTAACTGAAAGAAGACCGTAAGCTGCTGGTTTTCAACTTACAAGACCTCTTTGCGATTGATTTGCGACATGCTGTACATCAGCAAAATAAAACCAAACTTATTACGCAAGCTCTTTATAACTAGTAATAGTTTTCACTACATCTGCTCCCGCCTAAGATAATATGGATGGCAGTTGACTGAGGTGTTTTCCCAATTAATATGTGCTGCACATTGTGGTGTCTTCATATTATGCTATACGTAGTTAGGTAGGTAAATGACCGTGGCCCCAGCAGTATCGCCCGTTAACGGCCTAGTGTTTCATTCCGTATTGAGGCCCGAAATTCAGGCTCGAATGGACGACAGAGCCAGCAAAATTGTATTGGTTGTTCATTAATACTATTGACTGTTTAGCCGTGGTTTAAAATTTTATTGAATATATTGTTCACTAAAATGAATGCCCGGCCACGCAAAAGAATATTCTTTTGATGTTATTGAATTTACAATGCGCTCAAATGAAAGTTGCTTTGACGAATTTGAATTTCCCAAGACGTTAATGAAATTCTTGAAACTTAATTGAATGTTTACAATAACGCAGATATCCTTGTGGAGGGTGCATTTCGCGCAATTGAATGCCGAATGAACGTATTTTCGCATTATTGTCTGACTTTTAGTGCAAATGATTGCGTATTTTTTCTAAATGAACAGAAAAACGTGTAATAGCTTTCACTACATCTGCCCCCGCCTAAGATGATATAGATGGCAGTTGAGGCGTTTTCCAAATAATATGTGCTGTGCATTGTGATGTCTTCATATTATTTTACATCTAATTAGGTAGGTAAATGAAAGCGAAAGATGCAAGAAAAGGATGGGCAACAACAAACAGCATTTATTTTCAATTTCCATCCACGTTTATTTGATACGCTATCAACTGAAAAGCAATTTACGTAATTATGGAAAATGCATTGAAAATAGGATAGCAAAACAGGAACAGAAACATTAATTAGAAAGAAACATTGAAATACCATAAAGTAGGAGCAAAACTCGCTTACTATATTCGGATTGCTAATTATTATTATTATCTGTGAATAACTGTTGTAATAATGATCAAAGATTGTTTGAAAATGTTGATACTGAAACTATGCATTTGCTTTCTGAAGTTTCGTCTAGCAGTTTCGGTGCCCGAGGGTGTCGCCCCTGTTTCTGGTTTCATCTGTGTCTGACGAATCGTCGCCCCTGTTTATGATTTGTGCCTGAAAAATCGATTTCTGACCCAGGAAATATGATTTTCTATCAGATACTGTAATCATTGATTTTCAAAGTAAAAGGAATCGCTGAAAATATTTGAAAATTACTCACTTTCAATTAGTATGCTGAACCTTCCGATATCGATGCTCCTTGTGACTTTCTGCCTCGTGACTCAAGTTACCCAGAACACCTTGAGAACTCGGTGAACAATACCGATATCACCCTGCGCGCTCGGTTGAGCAAATGGAGATTGCTATTCCCCAATACAATATCTATCTATTTATATATTAATCCCTTTTTACAAGGGGGCTTGTAGGTTAGGGGGGTTTTCTCTGCGCCAAAACCCTACGGGCGCAAAAATGAGTTATTTTATTGAATTTTACCAGAACCTAAACCTTAATATTTTCACACCCCTTTATGTATATTGTAGCGCAGGCGCTCGCCGCTGGAACCCCGCTTAGAAGCGATTGTAATCAAGTGACGATGGTGCAATAGAGGTGTGCTGAGTGTTGTGTTAACTGCCGATCGGTGATTAAATGTTTTATTGTGGAATTGTAGCATTACATTGGTGGCAAAAGGGTGAACAAAACGAACTTTACGCATCCTTGTGGTCAATGGATATATTTTGATGGTTTGTGCTTTTCTGCGTGGAAATGTTGCTTGCTCTGATCAATTTAGTAGAAGATTGGAGACTCGCGAGGGATCAAAGACAGGTTGTGAGCATACTTTCAACAGACATGTCAAAGGCAATTGACTCGTTACACCCACCACTACTTCTGAGCAAGCTTGAAGCGTACGGTTTTCAGGAAAGCGCTGTTCAACTTTTAAACAGCTATTTAAATGAACGGAAATATCATGTTAGTTCGAGTCGTTACGTGAGTCGTGGCTGTCCTCGGGGTTCCGCGCTTGGCCCGTTGTTATGGAATGTTTTCCAGAATGACCTATCCTACTGCCTAACAGCGAACTTGTCTATGTATGCAAACGACCATCAAATTTACCACGTAGGAGCAGACCAGGCAGCTGTGACTTTCCAGTTAAAGGATAGTGCCACCTTGGCAACAACGTGGTATGATTCTAACTTACTGGCGGGAAACCTCAAAAAGTACCAAGTTTGAACTTGGGCTTCACTCAAAATGACAGTAATATTTGCGTGAACGATGCCGAAATCTTAACTAAGGATAACATCACACTTCTAGGAGTAGTGTTAGATTCTAAGCTAAATTTCTCTGAGCATATAATCTCTATCTGCAAAAAAGCCGGCCAGAGAATTGGTGTTCTAATGAAACTACGCAATTTAATTCCTATGAAATCTAAGTTAATATTATTCAAAAGCGCGATATTACCATTTCTCACGTACTGTCACCTTGTGTGGCATTTCTGCAAAGCGAGCGACACTCGAAAGCTTGGAAGATTACAAGAAAGAAGACTTAGGGCGGTTTTCAAGGACAATAATTCTAGTTATGAACAATTATTAGAGAAGGCAGATCTGCCTACTCTACTAAACAGACGCTTACAGGATCTGTGCATCCTTATGTATAAAGTAAAGCACAAACTGTGCCCTGCTTATATAAATAACATCTTTAAAGAACCAAATAGTAATTACAATTTGAGGCAAGCAGATTTCTCTATACCCACGTATGAGACAGTCACCTACGGCAAGCACCCTATTACGGGTATCTTGGGCCTAGGCTATGGATAAAACTACCCAAGAGTACCAGGGACGTTACAACCCTAATGCCGTTCAAAGGCAAGATACGCCAACTTAATATAAGTGAACTTTTAGATGATAACTGCGCAGGCTGTAGCCTCTGTTCATTTTGATTTCTGTATACTTTTTACTATTAATCCTGAAACTGTTGATATTTTACCTATTATTGTATATAGTTTTTAGCTTGTAAATTTTTCCCTAATTGGTGTCCACAAATTAGTAAGGGATTTTTTTTCCCTGGCTAGATGGCTTTTGACACTCTTAATAAAGTTTCTACTACTACTACTACTACTACTAATACTACTACTACTACTACTACTACTACTACTACTACTACTACTACTACTACTACTACTACTACTACTACTTCTACTACTACGTGGTTTCGCCGGTTTTCACCGCAGAGACAAACCTTTTCAAGTGCCAAAAATTGCAAAAATATCCCTTCCAAAAATGTAAGGGACTACTTTTCCCTGGTTACGAATCTTTAAGGTGATGTTTTAGTAAAGAAATCTGTAGCTGTTTGGCTACGTAGAACGAAATTCTTAGAACAGTTTGTCCGCTCTCCCGAACAAATATTTCACCGAAGGTTACCGTTGGATTCCCCTGTCTGTCGATGAAGTTGAAAGCGAGCCTGATTTGTTTAAAGCTCAGTTTGAAATGTTACGTTCTGATCTTCAGGAGACTCAGCAAGTTGCTGTCCAACAGCTAGTTTAGCAGACACAGCAGCTCTCCCAGTCAATGTCTCTGAACACCTCTGGATGCCAGCGACGCCCGCCTGCCCGCGTTATTTCAGTCAAAATGGCCCATGCTGAGATTGCAAGGAATTTGGCCATCACCGTTGTAACTACCCAGCACGCAGGTCACATGAACAAGACAATCTGGGCTCGGGAAACGCCAGCAGGGTGTCAGCCAAGGGCCAGGGGGATGTCTGAGTGGGAGTGATGTTGGCCCCACTACTCTACCTAAGCGGGATATGACTTGTCCCGATGTGTCCATGGAAACTAGGTCACAAGTTGGTAATAACGTACGAGGACTTTACTTGCCAGGCTTTATTGGTGGAACTCGTGTTATGTGGCTGATAGACACTGGTGCTGCTCGTTCAATTTGTCGTTCAAGACTTATTATTCTTTACCTGCCAGTGTCAAGTTCAGTTTGAGTTCAGCTAATTCTGCGATTGCTCTTGCTGATGATCAGCAAGCAAAAACACATGGTCTGGGACATGATGTGGTGCACCTGGGTACTAAAGAGTTTCAAATGCATGTGATTGTGGTTGAAGATGAAGATGAGGGCATTCTGGATATGGACATCCTGACACAAGTTGATTCGCATGTTGACCTTGTAAAAAACCACTGAAGTGTCGATTAATGAAGAAGTGTATGAGTGTTCTGGTTTCAAGAACCAGCCACTTAGTTCAAGATATATGGTGCGACGGCCAACAATTCAGTATTGAACCTAACATTGAGGTGATTGTTCCAGTTGCAGGCGTTCTAGTAACTTAAGGACGTTCGCGCCCATTGCTACTGCGCATTTTTTCGCGCTTGTCACGCACACGTCATGCATCGAAGACCACGAAGGTAAACACGATGCTAAAGGCGCAAACATTTTCCACAAGAGTGGAACGTGTTAGCATGTGGCATCATGGGATACATGTGGACCCAGGTCTTCTCTGAAATGTCACGCAATGACTTGACAGTGCGAATATACCATCGCTTTAAGAACTTCGCAGCGATTTTACTCTCTTGAATGCTCGGTGACCCCTATTTTTCTTTCCGTAGATCACTTCCTTTTCTGATTTTGTCCATTTTAACAAAAAGCAAAAAAATCTGATCTCGAGAAGTTACAAATATTTCATCTTTTATGCTCTCGTGCGACCGAAGTTTTCTTTCTCAGACTAATTTGTATCGTTTTTCAATGTCTATTTCACCTCAGAAAAATATATCAGCTGCAAATGTTAATTTAGTTATATAAGTTATGTTGAATTGAGTACGTTTATGTGATCTAAATTTCACAAATGTAGCTTTTTTATTGCTGACAGTTGTAAGCTAGGATCGTCTTAAAATAACGCAAGCTTCTAAAAGTGCACCTCATGATCTCGAAAACGAGCACGGTGACCCCCCAATTTTTTTTTTTTTTTTTTTTTTGCCTTTTTGGCAAAAATAGATCATTACCTTTCTGCGTGGCAAGTTTTAAAAAAGTCTGTAGGTGGGAACATTTTGGGCGCGAACGTCCAACTGCATCTCAATTTGGCGTTGCGATTGTTAGAGCCTTGCTTCACCTCACATCTGCAACAGAAGGGCCTCCATGTTGCAAGGACTCTGGTGGATGTTAAAGAGGAAAGAGTGGTCCCTTTGCGTGTTTTCAATGTTTCTAATGGAGTTTATCACTTGGCTGCTGAGAGTGTGGTTGCTCTGCATGGCTAAGCCGGTTATTGATGTCACTTTTCTGGTGCTTTATGAGGAGCATCACGAAAGAGTTGTGGGCCAAGCCAGAGTAATACATTAGCCTGTATTACACGAATCCATACAGGGACTACTTTGCAGGAGCACTGAGCACTGAGCACTGACAGTGAAACTGGGAGACTGCACGAGTTTCTGTACAATTACCAACATATGTTCTCCCTTTCCGACGGGGACTTGGGCACTACACATATGGTCCAGCACAGAATTGAAACAGGCAGTGTTCCCCCAATCCGACAACAGCCCCGGCTTACCTCTCCATGGAAACATGATGAATTGAACGACGAATAACTGACCTCTTGCAGGAAGGGAAGGTGAAAGAATCATCAAGCCCTTGGTCCTCCCCAGTTGTGTTGGTGACCAAAAAGGACGGTAGCCAGAGGTTGTGTATTGACTACCGCTGGTTGAACGCAGCAACGGTACAAGGATTCCTTTCCCAAACCGCGAGTTGATGGTTCACTCGCTGCTTTAGGCGGCTCGAGATGGTTTTCCACGTTGGATCTTGCTTCCGGTTACTAGCAAATGGCAGTGGGCGCGATCATCCAAGAAATGGCAGCATCTGTAACAAGCGGCTTGTACGAATGGAGCGTGATGCCATTCAGGCTTTGTAAAGCGCCAAGTGCATTTGCCAGGTTGATGGAACTTTTCTTGAAGGGTCTACAATAGAAAATCTGCGCACATTCAAGGAGTTAGAACGGCTGAAACAAGTGTTTGAGCGACTGACCCGGGCGGGACTAAAGCTCAAGCAGAAAAAGTGTTTTCTCTTCCAGAAACGGGTTTCGTATCTCGGACATGTGGTGACAGAAGAAGGCATCGGCCCAGACCCTAAAAAGGTCAAACAAGTTCGAATATAAGCCATTTCAGAAAACAGCACGGAGGTCAAAAGTTTCCTTGGACTTTCTTTTTATTACCGTTGGTTTCTTCCAGATTTCTCAACCGTCAGCTCAACCACTGTACAAGCTAACAGAAGCAAAGACAGAATTTGTTTGGACAAGGCAAGCCTGAAGGGTTCTCTTACGTCCTCTGGAGTCCTAGCCTACCCAACGCATCTGACCACGGATTGGTGCTGTGTTATCGTAGCTTCAAGACGGCCGGGATGGAAAGACCTATTGCATTTGCAAGTCGAACATTGTCCAGGTCTGAAAGGAACTATTATGTGATTCGACGTGCGCTTTGGCTATTGCAGAGTTTGTCAAGCAACAGCGGCATTACCTGCAAGGTTCAAGATTCTTTATTCGAACTGTTCATTTCCTCTTGCGCTCTGTCATTAAAGCTAAGGATCCAGAAGGACAACTGGCACGCAACAAAGGAGACTAATGTTGCGCATCTGCTTCATCACCCCTAAAAGCCCTTGAAATTCATTCGAAACGCGGGAACATCAGAAATGGCGCATGTAGTGCTGGCATCGTTAATATTCATCGCCTGTTTCCAAAACGACGGCACACAATGAATTCAACGATGATGAGTCATTTGAAAGACTTGGGCATTACCTTATCTTTATGACCGATACTGGTTCAGTACAACGGGAAATACGGCGAAGGATCACAAATGAAGCGAAGATGGCGAGTCAAAAGTGTGGCGATTAACTGCAGAAAGTGCAAGGAGCAGAGGTTAATTTTGCCTTCCTGGCGTTGTTTTTCCTTATTTAAGAGACTTCAACTCAGAATGGAGTGCTCTTTAATAATAAAGTAAGTCGGATTTACATTGAAATGTGAGTTTACATTCAAAAAGATGGATAAACTGGCGTTTGAAGCGAGGACAACGATAAATCAGCTAACAAGATGGAGTCGAAAAATGGCAGCCCACTGGTGAAGAACATCTCAATTCGCTATAAAGCTTCCCAACCTTGACATTTTGAACCAAATGGTCGACGTAGTGTCGGCAATTGTTCTGGAGAAGAAATAGGGCTGATTTTGAATCGTGAAGCAAACAGATTAAACCACGACGTAAGCTTTACTTTATGAGTGCTCCAGATTATTTTTAAATAATCTGGAAATTTAAAAATTTCCTTGACAAAAAATATTTTGATTCCTTTTTCCGAGACGTTTGTCATAGGCCGTGATACGGGAATTCCCCCTTGCTGCAGTAAGCCCAACAACCAAAGAAAAGATTTGTGTGAAGAAATTGTCATTTAAAGTGGCAAGGTTCAACATAGCAGGTTCGTGTGATACGGTGTTGTCTACAAAATGGCCCCAAAACGTATTATGATGTCATCTCACTCTGCCCTATTGTGTCTTTGACTTGGCAAACGTTAACGTCTGAAAATTAAACCACTGAAAAAGCATTAAATTTGAAGCTTTTTTCAATTTGTACAATTTGGGTACAAGCAAAACCATCAACCAATCAGCCAAAAGTCTCCTTTGTTCTGGCACGCTGGATTGCATTCTTTAAGTACGTTTGACTTTGAGATCCAGTAGCGACCGGGACAACGACACCAGAATGCCGATGCACTTTCCCGTGGAGCCTGTGATGACCGTTGTAGGTGGTGTAAGGGTTGGAGATTTCACAAACAAGTGTCTTCAGTTCATGTGGGTGTCTAGACTGCAATGCATGTCCCTAACCATGCAGGACAATTGGCAACCAGCAGAACATAAAGATCCTGTTGGCGCGCGTTGTGCCCGGCACGGTCAGGTTAGAACCAACATGGAATTCCCACTTCTTGAGGGAGCAGCAGGAAGCAGATCCTGATCTGGATGGAAGGAAGCCAAAGCAAAAGGAAGCCATTGTGGGGAGAAGCCGAAGAGTCGTGTTGTAAAGACCTTGTGGCCACAATAAGACCGGCTGCTCTTTAGAAACCGTGTGCTTTGTCACGAATGGGAAAATGACATAGGCGATCAGACGATCAACCAGGGACGCTTTGCTTTTGTCAGAACTGGCCCGGCCAGACCCGTCAGTTTGCAAAGAAAATACAACAATTTGAAGGAACAACTTGCATGATAATCCCTCGTTTTCTTCCGGAGGAGTGTATATCATCCTCGAAGAGTGTTAATTTGAATGCGTTGTATAGTTAGTCCTTCCAAATGCCTGGTCTGGCCGGTCAGTTCTGTCAAATGGAAAGTGCCCCTGATTATTCGTCCCGTCATTCTCCGACAGCTAATGACCCCATGTACCATTAAACACCCTTCTTCAAATTTATCGATCACTTGTTTTTACCTATATGTACTACGGTATAGCTGCTTGGGGTCACGCTGCTCAGTCTGACTTAAGAAAAATTCTTTTCCTTCAAAAACGAGCCCTCCGCCTCATTTTCTTTTGTAATATTCGATCCCATGCTATCCCATTGTCTTTCTTTTCTAATATTCAGCCAATGCTTTACTTTGAAACAGTATCTACCTTTGTGAATGATATCTGTAATAATTCTATACCAGAACATTCAGAAATTTTTTAATCGCTAATCTTAGCATTCATTAATATAATACACGATCATCCGCTATGGGAAACTAACGTGTTAGCAAAGCGCGACTGAGCTTACAGTTGAAGTCTTTTGCCAACTTGGCAACGAGATTATGGAACTCTCTTCATCCTGACTGGCGCGCGCTTACAATAAGGCCCTTCAAGAAACGAATTAATGCTTACAGTACCCGGAGTTGAGGATGCCTATGTTGACGCCTATTCATTGATAACAAAACTGAATAATCATCTCTATCTTACCCTATAATTCTGTTTTATTCCTTTATTCATTCATTTATTTTAATAATATTGTAATAATTATGCAACGTTTCTTCAGTTTGTCTAGAAAAAAAAAGAGAAATATAGTATTCTTTTAACGTGTTTGGTCATGAAAGTTTATTTGGTGATTTTTTTTCGGGTAGAGTATGTTCACTACAAGATACACCCCCGTTTAAGTGGTGATGAGAATGAGCCCGGATCAATTTGCAGAATTTTTAAACGCTATTGAACCAGACATCTCCAAACAGGGCAGCAAAATGGGTGGTGAACGGTGAATTGCTTGGTCCAGCTGAAAGTCTGTTTATCAACAACCACGACGGCTTTTTGGTCCTCGTCCGCCATCGTTGTTGAAAATGATGCTAAAAGTACAGGCTTGAAAATAAGACAGCGATTCGTGATTGGCTAGCAGGACACAACTTCGTTGGAAGAGGTGCAAAACACTGCAGCATTGTTGCGTCGAGCAGAATTGTTGGGCGTAACGTTTGATCAAATGCAAACTTGATCTAACAAAAATTGTTGGACGGCCGTCTTCCAACATGGACGGCCAAACGATCAAACAATGATGGATCGAACAAAGTTGGAGTGTTGCATCCAATTTTGTTCCATAGTTTGGCCAGGGCTTTAGACGTTATTTTTTTGATGGAGTACGAACATAAAGTGGCGTAGAGGGCCTTGCGACCTCTCCACGAGACCGTAGACTTCGCCACCGCTCCTGCAGAGCATGTCCCTTTAGTCAGTCGTTAGTTGTGTTAGTAAATAAAGAAAAATCGCGTTCGCGACATGGTAGCTGAGCGACCACATCCACAGCCGCCGAAACGACGACTTTAATCTTCCGTGGAGGAAAGCCAGTTTTAAACCAGAGAAGAACCGTCAACCAAGGAAAAGACAAATCACAAATTTGCTCGCTCCACGAAATCACAACAGCAGCCGGGAATTGAACCGTCCTCCTGACCGAAACCGCCGACAAGATGACAGATTTGGGCGACACAAGAAGATTAACTGGCCCTAGGAAAAGGCATGTCATTATTAACCTTGAAGCAGCGAAAGAAATGAAGGCACGTCCCATTGATGGTGATTTAGAGCAACTTTTGGACGAAACCCGTAACAAGCGAGACCGCCTACAGCAGCATTTAACTGTTTATAAAAGCCTTCGCGTGCAACTTGAAGCCGCTGCAAAAATCGCAGGGAAATCACAACACCATAGGGTGATAAAAGATTATGAATATGTTAACCTAGTTTTGCAAGCAGAAGAATTTGTGGTAGGATTGAGCTCAAAAAAGGCCATGATAAAGGATCGAATGGAATTCAAATTACAAGGGACAAGTAAGGTGAACTTTGAACTCGAACAGAAGATGTTGGAGGTCCAACAGCAGAGGGCCAAAATTGAACACAGAAATTACAAATTACAAATTGAGGCAGAGCGACTTACACTGGAGAAAGAGAAACTGAGGAAGAAATTAGAAGTTGCTACTAAACAAGGTACGAAACCTAAAACTTTAAAATTACTTAAGGCCATCCCCCTTTCCTTTTCGTTTAGCGTCGAATGCGCTTCCTAAGCAGTCTCGGTATCGGAGGCCTGGTACCCCAGCATCATAGCTGTGGAGCCAGGAAAACAACAAGACGTGAACCGAAAGCAATATGGCGGAAACGTTGGTGGATGTTGTTGCAAAATTAAGACAGCGTGGGAAAAAGGATCAACCACCGAAACTCCAATGCGATATAAAAGTGGTTTAAAAACAGCCGTTACCAATTTTTTTTTTTGAAAATGCAAAAAATTTGGGTTGGTCGGACGACGCTAAACGGAGAAAAAGAGGGATGCCCTAAGCTTTACCTCAAGTAATTTAGTGGAGGGCTCCTAAATTGGCAGCAAGTCTTTCCTTTAACTCAGCCATATATCCTAATCTATCTCTCAGTCCAGTGGAAAAAAATGAATTACATGAGAGCCCAGCTAGAAGGAGATGTTGCAAATGTTATCTCAGGACTATCCCTGACTAATGTAAATTACAAACAGTCCATAAAATTGTTGAAGGAACGTTATGGACAAAATGAGTTCATCGTCAATGTTCATTATACTAGTCTTATGGATTTACCTGCTTCCTCCAGTCAAATATCAGCCCTCCGTAAAAACTATGATCTCCTTAGAAGCTCTTGGAGAAAATATTGAGAGTAAAATGCTAGAGTCCCTGATAATGGCTAAGTTACCCAAAGATGTTCTCATCCACTTGGCTGACCAGAAAAAGGATGGTGATGAATGAACAGTGCAGCTACTCGGAGATCAGTTGCATAGGTACTTTAGTAACAGTGAAAATGCAGATAGGCAAAGTTCTGACGAAGTTGATTACAAAGGCTCGGTTGGAAACATGCGGTCTACATCGCAGGTCACCCAGTTTGATTCTATCACTACTACTGGTGCATTACTGTCTGAAGCCAAACTACCGCAGAATCTCACTGAAAGAAAGAAAATGATTTGCATTTATTGCAGTGGACAGCACTGGAGTGATGAGTGTAAAAAGTTCCCTACTGTGACAGCTAGGAAAGAAAAGATCAAGGGACAGAACATACCTTGCTGTCCTCTGATGAACAAGTACTGATGCAAACTGCCACCGCTGAAGTACAAAATTTGCAAAAAGCAAGAAAAATGACTACCAGATTGCTTCTAGACACAGGCAGCTAAAGGACCTACATCACCAACGAGCTAGCAGAAAAACTCCAGTTGCCAATCACACGATCAGAAACAATGACAGTGTACACATTATGTGCATCAAAACCCAGAGAGCTTCACACTCCTGCCACTGCACAGAACTCCAACTGTTAACAAAGAATGGATCATCTCTGCATTTAAGAGTCAATGTTGTACCCAAGATAAATGGTAACCTACAACGAGCATACTTCAACCCAGCGAAATTTAATCACTTACTTAAGGACATTCCTCTTGCCGATTCAGTACCCTCAACTAAAGAAACTGCCAACATAGAACTGTTGCTAGAAAATGATTATTATTGTGATATTTTCTCTGGTGACATTTAGATGAAAGCAGTCAGTCCAGGATTAAACCTCATGGAATCCCAGTTGGGATGGATCCTAACAGTGCGAGTGAAGTATCAGGATGACAACCCAGACAGCTCCATCTCCATGCTGACCTACACATCCAGTCCTATCAGTGTACATCTTAGTGCTCAGTCAGATGACCAGCACCATAGCTGAACAAAAGACACACCTTGAAGAGTTTTGGAAACTTGAAACCCTGGGCATCAGAGAGCCAGTACAAGAAAATGAAAATGACAAAGCTCTGCAACAATTTAATGAAACGATGCACTTTGTAGACGGATCTTACCAAGTAACGTGGCCTTGGAAAGAAGAGTCTCCATCATAACCTACCAATTACGAACTGGCAATAGGAAGGTTGAGATCCCAAGTCAATAGACTGTCACGAAATGACGAACATCTCCAGAAATATGATGCCGTAATCCAGGACCAATTGCAGAAGGCAATTTTGAAAGCCGTCCCAGATGATTGTACAAACAATTTGAAACACTACATTCTACACCATGAGGTACTGACACCTGAGGAGGCAACAAGAAAACTTAGAATTGTGTTTGACGTCTCTGCAAAGACCATAAAGAAAAATCAAAGCCTAAACGAAATCCTTCACCGTGGCCCTGTCATATTGGAGGATATATGTGGCCTTCTGTTGAGGTTCAGGCTTCACAAAGTGGCGCTAGTTGCGGATGTAGAGAAAGCCTTCGTTCAAGTGGGTCTGTAACCTGATGATCGAGATGTAACAAGGTTCCTCTGGTTAAAAGATCCTTTCAAGCCTACCCTTGAGAACAATGTTCAAGTACTGAGATTCCTTAGGGTATGATATCTAGTCCATTTCTGTTGGCCGCAACAATCAAGAATCATCTAACCAAGGCTGGTACACCCATCACTCACCAGATAGCGGATAACAGGTATTTAGACAACATGATTACAGACGTTAAAACATCAACAGAAGCAGATGAGCCGTGCAAAGAAGTTAATTAAGACCCTCTCCCAATCGGCATCCATGTGAGTGGGCTTCAAACTCCTCTGAATTTCTCCAGAATATCTCAAAATGTGATCGAACCAGTTCTGAAACCATGAAAGTCCTAGGAACCTCCTGGAATTTGACCACAGATACTATTTTCATCAATTGATCACACAATCTCTCCTCCAAAGTGACCACAAAAAGAGAAGCATTGCAGTCCGTCAGCAGAATCTACGATCCATTGGGTCTCTTTTCTCCAGCCACTCTGACTGCCAAGCTGTTCATTCAGGAACTGTGGAAACAACAAAAAGATTGGGACAAGACGTTCAGTCAGTCACATTAACAAGAATGAGGCAACATTTGTGAGCGCCTGAGTCCATTGTCCTCTCAGCCGTTACCCAGATATATTGGAGGAGACGACAAAAAACTGTTCTGCTTCACATATGCCACTGCCAAAGCCTATTCAGCAGCAGTATACCTCTACTCTTCAGTAAATGGAAAAGCAACTGTCAACATGGTGTTTTCCAAAGCACGCGTTGCGCCAGCCAAACAACTCAGCATTCCAAGGTTGGAACTGCTAGGTGTTCTTATCGGAACGAGATGTCTTAAGTATGTAACTCAACCAGTTCAGTTGTCCGTGGTAGATAGATTTCTGTGGACCAACTCACAGTGTGTTCTTCACTGGATGAAAACCTGTCAGCCATTACCTGTGTATGTTCAGAACCGGCTTAGAGAGATTACCTCACATAGGACATCAAGTCTGACTATATGTCCACTTCACAAAATCCCGTTGATCTGGCTACCAGAGGTGTTCCAACAGATGAACGTATCCACAATAGCTTATGGTGGCATGGCCCATCGTGGTTAACTGATCATCCATCACAGTTTGATGGCAAGATGTCTGAACAGAATACCAAACAGTCTCCTGACCCACATGTTATGTATGAGACCGCAACACTGGCTGGAATACCGAGAGAGAGCAGCAGAATGTCCTTTGACAAGCCGGGTGGCCCCTTTGGCATTAGCGAAAGAAATGACTCCTCGTTAACCAAACTAATTAGAGTGAGCGCTTGGGCTTTGCGATTTATCCGAAAACTACAGACGACGAGCACAATCGAAGGACAGCTTACTTCAGAGGAACAAGCCAAGCAAAGGTCATGTAGGAGAAGTATGTCCAAGGAGTGTGTTCACACCAGAAATCACTGCAGTCACAGAAAATTCAAGAAACAATCTGAAGATGAAAACGGCGTACATAGGTGCCATGGTAGATTGATCAGTGAAAACCTCCCAGTACATACTGTGTTCCCAAAACTCCCTCCACCATGTATTTACAAGCTTAGTTCTCAAGAGCTTCCATGACAATTTGATGCATGCAAGTGTATCTCACACATTGGCAGATATCAGAAGAGAATTCTGAATTCCACAAGGAAGATCAGCTGTAAGAATAGTTCTACTCAACTCCTTGAGATGCAGAAGACATCAAGGAGGACCATACAGAATGCCTGCAATGGCTCCTTGTCCACGATCAAGAATAGAATAATCTCTCTCTCTCTTACCTACACTGGTCTTGACTATCTTGGACCCTTGCATGTGAACGTCAGTCAGCCATCAGCAACCCAAAAAGTCTGGCTGTGTCTGTTTACCTTATTAGCTGTTAGGGCTACATGTACTCAGACTACTCACATAGAAGTCGTTTGTGATATGACTGCCGAACAATTCTTGTTATGCCTAAGAAGATTCATTGCCACATGTGGAAAACCGAAACAGATAATTTCCAACAATGCTTCAGTTCAAAGTAGTAAAGTCAACCGTTGAGAAAGCATGGCAACTCTCTACTACAAGTCCCGACACACAAAGTTACGTGGCCAACGAAGGCATAAAGTGGAGCTTCATCATTGAACTGGCCCCCTGGATGGGTGGTTTATCGGACTTGTAAAGTAGTCTCTTCCAAAGAGTATTGGAAAGATTTGTCTAACTAAGGTTCAGCTGCAAACCGTTGTAAAAGAAGTCGAAGCAGTTGTCAATTCCCGGCCATTGGTCTATGTAGGAGCTGACTTCAGCTCTGGATTCACCCTCACCCCAGGAAATTTCCCGAGCCTAAACCCAAAAACAGGCGTACCATCCCTAGCAGAAGAAGATCGACAGCAAGACCCAGATTTCCTGAGCGAGTTGAGTTCTTCACGAAAACTCTTTGTCATGTGGCGTAAAGGTCAGAAACACCTTGACATGTTCTGGAAGCTGTGGTTCGACAAGTATGTACTGAGTGATATGAAAGCGAAGTTCGGTGTCATACGCTATTTAAAGTAAACTAATTAGCTTCGAAACCAATGACCTTAATATTTTAAAAGTTCATGATGTGGCTGAAATGGTGGACATGGCTCGCAACTTTGGAGTTTTGGTCAAAACCTGCCACTGCCTTCTTGTACTCCGCAATTCGTGACTTTAATGATCTTTCTGTTTGGCCATGGTACACAAAATTACCACGAGTGACTTTTCCTCGAAGCCTGCCACTCTACTTTGGACCCGAACGCTGGGAACAATCCGTGAAATCGTACTTCCAGAAGCCTACAAAGGCATCGCGCGAGCGTGAATTGCATGGTCTCGCGCGCAAGCTTCGCGCTACGTTACTTTAAATAGCGTATGATAACGAACTTGTCTTTCATATCACTGATGAAGGCTTAAGAAATTAGCAGAAACGTCTTTTGAAAAATATCAAGAGTCAGAGGCAAACCTTTTTCCGTAGAACTTATGACATCTCCTGACTACACTTTTTCCATTTTTAAGCCCACAGACAGACTGTTGAACATTTAATCCTGATCGCCAATTGTTATCTTTTTTTTCAATTTTTTCTCTGAGATAACTTCATTTCGTTCAGTTGAAATTTCCTTTCATCTCGAACATTGACAGTTAGAACTTCTCGGCTGGGGAGTGTCGCGGAGGGCCTAGCGACCTCTTCATGAGACTGTAGGCTTCGCGACCGCTCCTGCAGAGCACGTGCTGGGACCGAGAATCTTTTCCTGCATGTAAAATCAGTTGTTAGTTGTGTTAGTGAATAAAGAAAAATCGCGTTCGCGACAGTAAGATAGACTCGCAAAGTCTCGTTAATTTTTGTACAATTGGTCTCTGTGGAAACACGCCATTCTAGTTCCTGGAATGCGAGTTTTAAGTCAACTCAACTGGAAATATTATGAAGCAATCTTGACTCCAAATTGTACAAACAAACCCTGTCATGTACAGTAAGTAAATAAAGCCGTTTGATATACAGTTATTGAAAACATGCATTCATGTATGATTTTATCAGCATCTCCTCCCGTTGACATATACATCTTTTGTCTTATCCAGCAAACCAATATGCATCGGCTTTCATTGCCATTTGCAAGAAACAGCTATTTAGCTTCCAAAACATCAGGGAAGTGAGTGCCAAAGTACTTTCAACCACACGGCCACAGAGCTCGACAACGGAATCGCTAATTTTACTCAGACGGCATATCTCCATTTATACAAATAAAATCAAGTTGCACTGTCCACGTCATTGTAAGAAAAAAAAGGCAACAAATTTCTTCGTACGCTAATGCCGGATCAGCTCCACTTCTGGCGTTTTAAGAGCCAATCATATCACGAGTTTGAAATTTGGCCGACCGTCCGGAATTCTTGAGAGACTTTTGGTCAAGCCCAATTTTAACGTATGGGCGAAGCTAAAAATGGGCCTGATCGTGAGTCTGAGCAAAACAATTACATTTTGTTATTTGGTGCTGGGAAAATGGAACAACTTGAACAGTTCTTTCTTTAAACGTTTCTTATTTGTTTAAGCAGGCGCGGTGGCCTCATGGTTAGAGTGCTCGATTCCGGATCAAGTGGTCCGGGTTCGGGTCCTGGCCAGGGACATTGTGTTGTGTTCTTGGGCACTTTACTCTCACGGTGCCTCTCTCCACCCTGGTGTATAAATGGGTACTGGCGAATTTAATGCTAGGGGTAACCCAGGGGGGAGTAGGAATACTCCTAGTCGCTTCACGCTACAGAAGGTGGAGATAAGCGCCGGCCTGGGCATGATGATGGGCCTTCTGGCTCGAAGACAGAGACTTGGTTCGAATAGAAAGAGCAACACCGAACAATAACAGTGTGACAGAATTTTCGCATATTGATTCGAAAAGGTGGAATTAGAAGAAGCTGAGTAGAGGAACTGCGAGTAGAACAATCATCAATGCCAAAGTCAGTAGTCTGGCTTCTCATGTCAAACCAACCGAGACCGTTATGGACTGAAAACGACATTCGCAAGGGTGCCAGGGTGACTCACACCGGCGCGAGTTCACCCCGGGTGCCGCACCGGAGCAAAAAGTTCGTTCCGGCGCGAAATCTCGCAACGGTATCATGTAAACGAGGAACGACCATTCGTTCCGGTGTGAAATCTACCTCTCGGTGAGCTGGAACGGGTAGCGCATGCGTGTTTTTCTCAGTAAATACATATATTTGCAATTTGGATTCACGACTGTATTTTATCAACATGTGGTGTCCATTCATGTAAACGCGGTACAAAATCAAAACGTCACCCCGCTGTGAAACTCGCGCCGATGCGAGTTTTCTCATGTTAACACCCCCTTAAATTTGGTTCTTTCACGTCGTTATTTTGGAGAGCACGGCACAGAACCGTACAAAAATGTGTGCAGCTCGTGCAGCTTTAAAGTGTTGTCGTTGCTGTAGCTATCACAGTGTCTTAACTCATCACTGTTGTGGAAGAAGCTTAATCTGCCAACAGCAGCCTCCTGACTTATGCACTCAGTAGAGTTGAACAGCTCGAATTCCGTCCATCATAATGTGCTTTTCAGAAGAGTGATAAAGGATCTTGTCGACAATTAACGGATGAATGAGCTCTTTGTACACCGAAGAAAAGACATAGTTTTCATACTCGCTATCTCACAGAAATCACTTACTCAAGCTTGCTCTTTCTAGTCATCCCCTGTCATTTCACTTTCACATTGAGTAAGAAAAAAACTGACAAGGCTCGTCAGATAAGACCAACAGAGAGATAATTTATCAAATAAACCAGTCATGACCTTTTGCGCTAATTTAACTCTTAATGGCTTTCTTGATGGCTTTGTAATAGCACATAAATTCCAAAATCAATTTTGCCTGCTGCGGCGTTCTTTAGATTCCTCACAATTGTGGGATTTTATTTTATTTAATAGCAGCGTTTGCCCAGCTTGATCTTTTCCCTGTACGTGTATTTGTAGACTGCACTGAGTAAGTTAACTGCCTGGCGATTGCATGTCGTTCACTGTTTAAAACAATGGTGTTGTGTTTCTTATAAACTCATTAGCAGGTCTTCTTTAATGCTAACTTCGCAAGACCACACAAACGGTACTATGATAAGCGCTTTCCCGATCACAAAATCCGGATACCATGTAAGTTAAATGATGTAATTTTTTGAAATTCTTGTAAATACCAAAATGAAATCGAGATGTTTCTTAAGACGCTTATTGCAAGATTATAATGACAAATCTCTTTCGGTTTATAAATATTTAGAATGACGCTGATAGTTTGAACACCATAGTGGTTGCACGGCTCATTGCCCCTTTCGTGGTTAGAATTGCTAAGAAACAAATTGAAGAAAAATCCCAAAAATAAAATCAGCGAACGAGCTGTAACATCATGTTGCGCAAAATCATATGTACTTCAAAGCTTGTTTTATTGGAACTTGTTGAGAAGTAAATTATTAAATAAAATTAGGATTCCTTTAAAATTAGTTGTATTTAAAAATAATAAAGAAGTTAACTGAGTTTGGAATAAGTGTAGACAAAATAAAGGAAATTAAACATATATCTCCACTGATCGGACGAACTTTGTTGCAACTTGCTGTACTTGGTTGTATTCCTGAATTCTTGCTTGTGCGTACTCTCCAAAATCTGCCCCAGCTTCAATCAGCAATATGGCGCATTTCCAGTTTCCTCTTGTGACTGCTGCATGCAGAGGACCCCAGCCATAAGTGTCTTTGACGTTCACATCAGCTCCATTTTGAAGAAGGAGCTGAACACATTTTAAATCTGCATTAGCCGCTGCAATATGCAGTAATGATTGACCGTTTGGTGTTTGATAATTCACGTCTGGTTCTTGCTCTTCCATAATTGCTTTAGCTTCATCACAAGCTCTTTCTGTAATAGCTGAAAAAAGTAATGTTATAGGACTAAAAGAGATGCGTTTTCGAGTTCGAGGGCTCTTTGTATTGAAAATACCAGAGTCGTGTGAATCACCAGACTCGCAGGAACTCAAGCTTGAGCTGTCCCGAAATTTGATATGATTGCTTGCATTCTTCGCAGAAACTTTCCTTTTACGGAATATATTAATGGGAAAACTGTGTCGCAAGTAAAGTATTACCTTCATCAACATCACCACTCTCCTCAAAAATGCGTTGTCCACATCTATTGCATCAATGTTGTTATTCAACGATGCACGATCTTTATGTGCTATACCTTGCTTAAAGATCCTATTTTCCGAATATGTTGAAGTCGCATTTTGCGATCTCAAGTCCGATGTATCCGAATATTGCGAATACGCAGAATCCGATGAGGAATCACACGTTTCTGTGGTGTCGAAACTGTGAAAGTACGATGGCCATACTGCTGCGTGTTTGTGGTTTTCGGGGGCTAAGTGACCGCTTGTTGACCGGCCATTTTCCTCTTCGGCTCTGCGAGATTCCACCAGGGGTTTCTCCACGGCTTTTCGTAAATTTCCTCGCAACTTTGAAGATAAATTTAAAGAGTCGAACACCCGTTCTATGACTGAAGCAGGTCGATGCTTAGGCACTTTGTCCAGCATAAACGTATTTTTGTCATCAGTGTTTGTAGCAGCGCCTGATTTCAATTTTTTTTCATCAACCAACGAGGTGAAACAAAGACACGTTGCATCATGAGGAGAAAGTTTCTCACTTGTCATTTTGGCACATCTTGAAAATGGAGTTTTTAAAGCGAAGCACAAGTATTGCCCACCATTATTAACAAACCCGTCTTGGTGGATAAGAGCATAAAAGTAAACTAGAAATGACGTGAATACCTTCCTCGCGATCAAGTGTACGACAAAAATCGAAATCACGTGCGATGATAGTGATGCGTCAGACTGAGTAGGTTTTATCTGACAGATTCCTGCAAACTGTCACTGTACATGCAATTGGAAACGTACTCAGTTCAAATTAATATTTATAAAAGTGCTTTATACATCTGCCGCATAAGCAATCTTAATTTTGAAGCGGTTTACATGGCTACGTTCCCATTGTTCCTTTTGTAGTCTTCTTTCCAAAGCGATTTATTAAATACGTCATCAAAAAGTTCGCAAGTCAATAAAACTGTGAAAACGTAGTATAAATCGTTTGAACAAAAAAAAATTCAGAAATCCTAGCTAAACTCGATGTTCCTTAGAGAACGTTTCAGACAATTCTGAATATTTAACATGACGGTTGTAAAACAGAACTTAATCACAAGAAAAGAAGTTATGCAAGTCGTTCAGAAACGTAAAAAAGCTTTAAAGGATTCTAAAATCTTTGTTTTTATTGCTGACGGAAAGACAAAATGCTTCTAACACACGTCATATACATAATGTCAACAAACCGAAACCACTCAAAAAGCAAATCTACTTTTCCGAAACTGATTAAGACTTCTTAATTATCAATTTTCAGTTTACATGAACTCTTGCAGCTCAAATTACAAGGCACGTTTTATTTCAGAGATGCATATCGCGGCGATAACTTTGTTTTTCATTCCATACTACGATCCTTTCGATAAATAGTGACAAGCCTGTGGAACGCAAAGTTAATGATCGAGAAAATTTCCTAGGTCAACAGACAATCATTTTAGGTTTATTTACAAAATAGCTTCAGAAAAACAAATGGTGATAGTTCAACCATGACATTTTCCATTTTGGCCCGACGCAGATAGAAAATACCAATTATACCACAAATGTCTATGTGTTGCGACAGTTACTGCATTGCACTTGTCCGATTCAAAACACCTGTGTACAAATGAACAAACGTACCATCCCAGATAACACAATAGGCGAAGTGATATTTGATTATACTTGTATTTCATGACACATAAATTAGGTCCAACTCTTGATCCACTCAATTAATTCAAGTGAGGCGATTTAATACTACTTTTGACGCCTTTGAGGTTTTTCCTGTTATGGTTACAAGGACATTTCGGTTTAGAAGAAAATCAATGTAAATTAACAAGCCGACCATCGGCTGTTGCTTAGTGTTGCGTCTAACATTTTGGCTGTTCTGTTTCCATTCAAGTGTTTCCTAGACAATGTTTCGGCCATGAAGTATTTCATTAGTATTTACTTCCTTTGTTTTCAAGCTATTAAGTAACATATCACTATTAAAGCCCGGGGGTAATTTGACGTTTAAAAGTCGTTTGCAATCCGTTCTAGCAAAACAGAGGCTCTTTATCGATCGTAAAAGTACGCAAACGCGGAATACTAGAAAAGAACAGTTTATAAAAGGAGATTTAAGGCAGAAGGAGTGAAACCACATTGTGCATGAGTTGAATTATTTGCCTTTGTGAAGGCGATCTGCTCAAATTAATAACTCTCTGCCTTGAGGCGGGCAATATCAGAGCAACTTCCTGCTTTCGCTGCATGTATTTTGTTTTGACGCGAACTATCGACGAAGACACGTCTCATGGTGAAGATATTGATTATCTCAACAACAAAAAAGCGCTTCTTGACAGGAGATGTTGCGTTCCCAATTCCATCTACATGTCCATCTACACAATTGTTTTTATGTTTTCTTACAGTCTAAAGTGTCTACGATAAGATTGGAGTCCTTAAAATGATGTGTTTTTCCGCTCTTGTCATCTGATTTGCGCGGGGCCTGGAATCTAGTTGTTTCTCGTGACGTTATTACAATTAACCGCCCGCGAGATATCTGAAAAAGAATCCCCACTAGAATTGTTCTATCACCTAAGCATATCGTTTATGCGGTTAACACCTATTCAGGACACCATAATTCCCACTTGCAAATCTATAACCCATGTATTTCTGCTGATCAAGTTGCCACAGAAACTCGCGGGAGACAAAGGCCATTTTTGCAAAATTGCGTCATCAGTTTGTTTTACCATCGTATGGCACAGATGATAGTGACGTCACTTGTTGGAACCTTTGAATAACAAGAAGGTTTTTTAAACAGACGTCTTCCTATTAAAAAGCAACGTTTTCCAGTGCTAGTAGTTGTTGTTATACAGGACTGACAAGCAGATGGGATAGATGATGCAACATCTATTTAAGGAAAAGCAATATCATTTTACAACAGCTACACTGATTGACAATTATCATTAATTCGTGATTTGCTCGGAATTGACTATTATTGTTAATAAAGAAGACTGAAAGCTTGATATGGATTATGGAAAATGGTCATATAAGAAAAACAATCTCGTACCGAGAGTCCTCGGGCTTTTTGGTCAGCGGGTGAACGCCGGAAAGACTCAGGGATAACGGACTTGAACTATTTTTTGATTGGTCGCTTGCATAACAATGGCAGTTTGAATTATGTCTAATACCGTACGGGAATTTTCCCACGCTGCTAAAAACTGATTACTGTTACTGTTGCAAAAGTACCGTGGGAAAACATTATATCAGTCTCTATGAGGAGAAATCCGTGGAAGAAGGTCTTGTCAAAGCCATTCAGAATTACGTTTCCACAAACATTTGTCGATTGTGTTGCTTGCACGATGGTGTTCTGAACAATGGAATGCACGCTGAAGCACTAAAAATACACTTACCGAAACCGTCAGAAGTTTTATCTTCCCTCTCTCTTACAGCAAGCCAATGATCATTTCTCCAGTTTCTTTTCTGGTGTGTAGGGCTAAAATTCTTGAGCTTTGAAGCAAGCAACCTTGGACGTTCCTGTCGGTGTAGGTTGGATCAGTGGCTTGATCTGATCGGCGTAATACAAGTTGAGAAGCTAAATATTTTGAGCTGGCTCGCCGAAATATAGCACACCATTAAAATCAAATCTACGTTTTATCGGCTCTTGCGCAATATATTTAGCTTCTACAATTTTTGTTTCTCGAACACTTTCAATCCGCCATTTCTACGGTTTACTGTTTTCTCTTTTCTGTTTCCGTTTAAACCCAAGCATGCGCAATAAGATCGGAACCCACGTTTTCTGGGAAAATGGAGTCCATTATCCCAGTCTTTCCGGGCGCTCACCCGCTGACCAAAAAGTCCGAGGACTCTGGGTACGAGATTGAAAGTAAACCCAAGTGTATGGACATTGGACTCGAACCCGGGAATATTGATTAACCCGTCACATAACCACTTGACCACCACACCCCTAGCTGCTCAGGGACAATATTTTAAACACTATTTGATAGTGCCGTATTATCACTCGGCAAAAAACAATATTCTTGGTTTTAATCCACGTGACGAGACCACCATGTTGGTGTACAAAACAATCGAAAATAGTTCCACACGTTTTGTATAATAATAGAGCCAAATTCCCGAAAGATATTTTACTGCATTGTTCTGTACACCTACATGGCCGCCGTGACATCAGATGAAAAACCTCAATTAAACACTGCACAAGGTCGGTTTCCAAACTTCACGACAAAGCTAAACATTTTAAAGTCAAATCTTAGGCCTAAATTATTAATCTAGCTTAGGCCCAATTACTCTTCAGCAGCGATATTCTATCAGAATGCGGCATCTTGATCTTCAGTGGTGAAGCGGAAAGAAGCGGTTCCTATAGAGTAGAGACTCCCGGTTCATATCCAATCCAAGAACATGATTTTTTTATTTACTTATTTTCTCTGCTACCACAAATCCTGGGATACAGTGATAAAGAATTATTTAACACCCGCAAACAAACAAACAAACAAACACAAATCCAGTGTAAATGACATTTAAGTAACTTCTGGGAATGTAGGAAGCTAGAACTTCTATTATAATAGCAATTTCACCTGGTTTTTGTTTTTCACTACCTTTGAATTCTTCACAAAATGTAACCATTATATTGTATTTTTGCTTATAACCTTCAACGTTGTCAAGTAAGGGCGAGCAGAGCATTCTCTGTCTCGTCTATTGTATATATGCAAATAAAACAAAAAAAAAAAAAGGATCATGTTGGATGGGCTTGATCTCCGCCTCTCTCTCGAGTCCAGGCTTCGCTCCTCCCCGAGAGAGGGGGAGCGCGGGCTTTTTTCCCGAAACAGCGCCTTGTAATCAAGCCCATTGCACTTTGCACTCAGCGAGTTTGACAATATTACACACCCTTCTACTGTAAATCTAAGAACTATTGACTTTAAAATAAATTCCAAAGTCGAACTTGGGCAGTTTTAATCTTGCTTTGATAAGAAGCAAATCCACCTGCGGATTAGCCGTCTCATTCAATAGATTTCATCATGATTGACCCCATTCCTTGTCATGGAGCAAATCTGGAGTGTTTGTGAAAACAAAAACAATACATGCTATTTTATGATACAAAAGGCTGAAATGGCTTTTTTGCGAGAGACTTAGTTTTTCTGTTCGTGTAAACTGATCGACATTTCAAGGGCGAGTTAAAATGTCGTTTGCAGATGGTAATGAACACAGTAGAAGGGGGTTGAGTACCACGTTTACCTGGAGAATGTGGTGATGGATAAAGAAAATCGATATCTTTTCGTCGAAACTATCATTAAGGACTCTTTCGTCTTGTCAATCTTTCGTGACGTTCCAACAAATAACAAAAAGCAATGTCATTCGTTTGGTGAGGGTGCTTTGGTCTTACAAGCTACGAGAATAGAGAGTAACTGCCAACAACACTCACCCTAATCCCAATATCCAAAATTTACTGGTGCAACTGGGTCCAATAACCTTCAGTAAAAAAAGTCGGAGATGATCATTTTAAACGATCTAATTGAGATTTCGAGAATCCGTAATCCTGACAAAAAAAAAAAGTTCACTCAGACCCAAAAGAATCCTTTTATGAGGTAAAGACTGGATTATTGTCACGAATACAAAATAATTACTTCCAAACAGGTAAAATTCTCTTGGGAACTTTTAATAAGACAGTTCGGAGTTCCAAAAAAACACGTGCGCGCGCGCGCGCGCGTCGGGATAAAATCAAGCATATATCAAAAATACAAAAGATTTTGAAAGCAAATTTCTGTAAACAATTTCCATAACAAAAGATGCTTGTTTTTATCCCGACGCGCGCACGTAATTTTTTGAAACTCCGAGCTTTTATATACTTTTGTCACCTATGTCTAGAATGCACCTAATTAGTTAGATGCAGGTCCAATTTTGACATCCAGCACGAAGTGTCCCTTTAGTCTAAGCCTTTGCTGGATACCCATTTCCAACAATAAAGTAAGGGTATGGCGATGTTTCTCGTGACGTTATTAATATGCCAACCAGAACCTAATTGGCTATTGAAACAATCACTTCTTTTGTTCCGTGGTTGGCAAATTTGAATATCAAAACATATGATCAAAAGAAATGTCACGTCAATGTTTGTAAACAAGAAACATCGCTATAGCTTAGCGCTATTTTTAGCTTAGGGTAAATGCAGTTGCTTATCCTTGAGGAGCAGTATTTGGCGACACCTTGTGACGTTACTTGTCAGTATTCCGATACACAAGTGATTGTTGAAGTTGGGGAGAAGAGCAAGGGGACACTTCGTGACGCTTATTTAAACTGGGCATCCAATCTTTTGTAGACTTCATAAAAGTGCATTGGAGTTTTGATACAGAAAATACGGTTAAGAAATTTTGCTATCATTTTAACATCTTATGTAATACCTCCGAAGCCTTGCATGTTATCATTCAAATAATCTAGAGCTCCTATAAAGTTGATGATAGAGTTTTGCGTACCGGTATATATAGGAATGTATGTATATTTGAATTCTGAAAATAATTAGAATCTACTTATATATCTGGCAAAACAATTTACCTAAATTAAATACATTATTCTTGAGCTTTCAAATGCTTAAATATACAATTCATCTTCATTGTTTCACCACCATTGTCATCGTTACATTAAAATTAAGAAGCCGAACTTTTTGTATATATATTTTTTAACTAGAAGCCCTCACCGTGGATCAGCATAGTCGCCAAGTGGTAACAGTTCGGTTTAGATTTCCTCATGAAGACTCTCAGAGCAATCCCTTTCCTCAAAATTTGAAATTATTCATGAATATCTATCATTTGTGCTGCAACTTAATCTCGCATTGTCTAACTTCAATTGACTGCCGATTAACGTCACCACAAACTCATTCCTGCTGTCAACCTAACACTGATCTTGCTACGAATACAAAGTTTTTCACTTTCTCGTAACTTGCAACTTTGTTGACAAATTCAGGTGGACTAAGACTTGAACCCATGGAAGTGTTGGTGTTTCTGTAACTCATTGAGGATGATAAAGAGGCCCGCGCTGAACAATGAAATTCCTTAGCACCACTTCCTCGTAAAATACGCTCCAGGTTGCGTTCAGTTATTCCTCCACCTTAAAGAAATTACAAAAAAAAAACGTAACCAACCGAAAAAAACATTTTGGTTCACTTTGGATATTAAATGGTCCGCGAATTTCAGAAAAAAGGGAGTATTTTAATAGTTATTTTTTCGATGAGCACTTGGGCTATAAGCAACATCGAAAACTGAAGGAAAGAAGTATAAGTGCGATCAGCTTTGGTTCTCTTAACGGCAGGAGTCTTCTGTGAAAAAGGATGGATTTTGGGTTAACGAATAAAACATTTTCATCTGTGTCATTCTTATAATTAAGGCCCACTAATAAAACAAGCTAGACAGCACAAAGAGAAAAATTATCCTCGTACCTATCTGGACGATTTATGCAATCGTCTCTTGTAGACACCTGAACAATTCAGGTAGTTCCAATGGGATTCGAACCAATGACCTATGCAATGCCGGAGCGATGATCTACCAAGAAAGAGGGTCCCCAATAGGATTCTTCCATCCCGCCATCCCGACCAAGATTTTCCCTTTATCCCGAAATCCCAAACGTTTTTATCGGTCATTACATCAGAGCATGATGTCCAAACCTTGTCGTCAATAGACCCATATCAATCAATGTCGAAGCAAACCTCTCATTCAGTGTGAGGTTAGACGGGCAAAGACAATGCAAAGACAAAGCCTTTAAGGTGCTGAGACACGGGGGGCCATGTTGCGGGGACATGTTGCAGGGACATGTTGTAGCGACAAAAAACTTGTGTTTTGCGCACTGAGGTGACATGTAGCAGGGAAGTGTGGCAGGGACACGTAGCGGGGTCAAAATCACAACATGTGCACTCACATGAAAATGTTGCGGGTACATTTCCCAGAGATATGTGAGGTTGAACAAGTTAAACTTTATGGGACACGTCGCAGGGACAAAATCACCCCAAAATTGGTGTTGCACAATTATAAAAGTATCAGCTGACACGAGAGGACATGTCGCTGCAACATATCCCTGGCACGTGTACCCGGCAACATTTTCATGTGTGTGCACATGTTGTGATTTTGTCCCTGCTACATGTCTCCTCACTGTGCACTACACAACTTTTTTGTCGCTGCAACATGACCCCTCGTGTCTCAGCACCTTTATTCCCCACGGACTCCAAAATGGCCGCCGAGTAATAAAGGTGAATTACAACTACAGTTGATTTAGAATACGCCTTGTTAGTCATTTCAACCAACCTTCATGATCCAGTTGACCTTAAAGTCCCTATGACGATTATTTTTTTTAACCGTTTTTTAACTTTTCGTTTAAATATCTGTCAGTCTGTGGAGTGTAGTACTTCAAAAGATTTTCCTTCATAGTGTATCTGTTGCCGGTAAAATCCGTTCTCAGGTTGAATCCGTTTTTACCAAAGCTGAATATGCACTCTCCCTAATCAGCCCCCTATTAAAGGATTGAAAACTCCTATACATTCCCTCAAGCTCTGTCTTTCCCATCTCAACACATCTTCATGTTTCGCATCATCTTATCGGTTTCTGTATTCAATTGTCCATTCAGTCTCAACATTTCAACATAGTAAGGAAACAAAGAAGTGCACTATGTACTTGCCGTTACTCGAACTTGGACCCTCCCAGATCTATAGTCCTAGGTCTACACCACTACACTACAACGACGGACGCGCTCAACGCAACACAGTTTGCTCATTTGCAAGTTTGCCAAATGGCGTCAGCCACGCCGCCCGGTAACTTGCAGCTCGAGACCAAACATAGCCAGACACTGTTGCTTAAGACATAGAAGCAAAATACAATACAAGAGGAGCTTGTGACACCAAAAAAGTATTGCTACACGATCGTAATACGTTTTTTATCCTTGTTCCGCTCATTTTGCAAAAGGGATAATTTTAAGAACAAATCGCATAATTTGGAAAAACGAGCATAATTTGGGCAAAAAATGGACATTATGCTACTTTTACTAGCACAATCAATAAAAGGCTACAGTCGTGAAACTGAAAGGCTAAAACACGCGCAAGGGAGTGTGGGACTGTCACTCTCGTACACTTAAATTTCCGGTCGTTTCCGACGTTGCCGATGGCGAAAGTTGTGTTTATTTTTAATTTTTGGCCGTCAGAAATCCCGAATCTCGGGGCTTCAAAGTGACGATTTCCCGGATCCCGCTTCGCATTAACGCTAAATCCCGCGTGTACCGTCCATAAATGCAATCCCGAATCCCGCGCCCATATTTCTTTAGAATCCCGAATCTCAGACTCCTAAAAACCCTATTGGGGACCCTTTACCAACTGAGCTTTGAAGCCACACAGTTGGGAGCAGGCCAGTTTGTTGGGTTCATATGTTCACGTATAAAAGGACTCGATGAAAGAAATGTATATATTCGTAAGTGCGGGGATAAACGAAAGAGAGAAATGATATTCGCACATACACTGTACATTCCTTTCAGGGTAGATAGAAGTCGTTATCGGCTGTTCCACAGACACGCTAAAAAGAAGTGTAATTACAGAGATTGATAGATTTGATAGTAAAACTGTTAAACTGCATTAAGTGGGACAGTATGTTACTGTATTAAACAGTAAGTAAAGTGGCTGGATTAAATATTAAACTGGACAAATTGATAATACGTCAATATAACTCACCCGGTACAATAATAATCCTTTCTTTTGCCTGGGGAAACAAGAAATACACAGACATATATAACGGCCATTTTATAACGGCTATGTCGTTAACACCTGAACTTATTTTGAAATCGAGGATAATGCCAGAGATTTTGTCTCTGTCCTTGTGTGGGCACATTTCTATTACTTATAAGGATCAGGGGCCCGTTTCTCGAAAGTCCCGAAAAGTTTTCGGGCCCGAAAAGCCATTTGTGAAATTGCCAACCGCTTGTTTTAGAAAGCCGATCTTTTAACATGTTTTCAAGGCAACAAAAAGAAAAATAACTGCGAAGTTTGGCGAATAAAATCCTCTCCGTTCTTGAGATACAAAGGGAACTGTGACACCCGAAAACGCCCCGTAAAGTTTCGGGACTTTTGAGAAACGGGCCCCAGGCCCGGGTTGCTCGAAGCATGGTTAGCGCTAAACAGCGTTTAACGCCATGGAAACCTATAGATTTTGATACCTCTTAACCAACGGTTAGCGCTAACTCGGCTTTGAGCAACCGGCTCCAGATGGCTTGCATTGGAATAACAGTAGCTCTTAATATTACACTCTAACAGATATATCTGCTGAAATATAAGTCCTAAGCGGCTAACGTTTGAAAAAAAAACGTATTCTTACTTGTTAACTCAGAAATGGTATATTTGACATTATTAAAAACTGGATCATTGGATAATGCAATGCCAGAGTTTTGATTGGCTAAACCATCATAGGTTATGAGCCATTATACCATGATCTACAAACACGGCAAGAATATGCGTGATTTTTCGGGCCTTTTTATTTTTATTGTAGTCTAGTTTTCTATATTTTGGGGGCGTTTTTATAATAAAACAATTATTCCACTCGCGCTTGTTGGATATAAGATGATTATACCCAACTCGGCGCTACGCGTCTCGTTGGCTATCTATCATCTCATATCCAACGCATGCTCATGGAATAATTGTTAAATAGTTATTAATCCATGAGCACGTGTTGTATATGAGATGGTAAATAGTCAACGAAGTGCGTTGCGCCGAGTTGGCTATAACCGGTCTGGTATCCAATACTGCAAGCGTAAATGGAATTTTTTTTTACCACAATTGCTTGTAATATCGCAATCTGATTGGCTAATTTGCCATTGTCGGTAAGAGTCTACACAACGCTGCTCGCGTCATTCATTTGGGAAATAAACCAATTAGATTGCGAGAAAGCTATCGACATCGCCTGCTCTTTCTTTGTGCCACGATCTTGGTCAAGCTCTGAAGTAAACTTAGCAAATCGAATGTGGTTCAGCGGAGTCTGTACTCTTATCGATTGTTGTGGACTCACTAGGCGCATCCGAGTGAGTCCACAGCAAATGTTGACCACTGTGATGACGAATATCGTTATCGACAAGAGTACAGACAACGCTGAACCACATTCGATTTGTTAAGTTTCCGGGAAAATTTCGCTTCCCGCACATATTTTTCAGCATGGCAACACTTGACGCAATCATTTTAGGGCATACGGTATATGAGCTAATTACGGAGATTGAATGAACCAATCAGAAAGCTAGAAACGAAACATCCACGGTCGAAATTTAATTTAATTTATCGCCTACCACGATTTGTTTGTTCGCTTAAATGCGAAGTTGTCACCCACGACCCGCTTTTGCGATCCAGCAAGCAACTATTTTTGCTCATTTGAGAGGGTTTCAATTTTATCTTTTAGCGGATAAATTATTGGAAAACTGAACAAAAACATTCAGGGTGAAACGGGCAGGTTTGTGTGTAAATTTTTATTTACCGAATTCGACTCGATCCGCGCGACGACGTTATCGAAAAAACAGTGTTTCTCCTCCAGACATTGTCAAAGCAAGAACGATCCTACTTAACTGATGTATTGAGTTCATGTTTAAAAAGGTGAACTCGTTGGTCATCTCAGAAGGCATCGATTTTATCACTTTTTATCAATGTTTTCAAACAGTCACGGTGAAACGGGAAGGTTTGCGTGTAGATTTTATTCAAGATAACTAATTAAGGCTGGTTTTCACTAGCGACGGAGTCGGAGTCGTAGTCGAAGTCGTAAGAGCGCTTATGACCTAGTGAAAATCAAAGATCGGAGTCGTAAGAGGAGTCATAAGCTCGACGGAATCGGAGTCAGAAGAATCAGAACGTTCCCATTTTCTTCCGACTCCGCTTATGACTCCGTCGCTTATGATCCAGTGAAAACTAGATTGTCGGAGTCGGAAGCAGAAGCGAAAGAACCAACCAATCACAATGCTTGGAATCGAGAATTGTAATTGGTTTATACTTCCGCTTCTGCTTCCGACTCCAAAAAGGCAGTTTTCACAGGATCATAAGTGACGGAGTCATAAGCGGAATCGGTGTTCTGCTTCCGACTCCGACTGATTGATTTTCACTAGATCCTATCGCTCTGCGCTTCTGATTACGACTCCGACTCCGTCGCTAGTGAAAACCAGCCTTAGTAGCAAAATCATTGTGAAAATTGATTAACTAAAACTTTTCCCTTCTTAAGATAAGGATGGAATTTTGACACCCGAAATTTTTCGGGACATTCTAGAAAAGGGCTACTAGATTCAACAATGACTGCCTCGTATGTAGTGGAGACGGACGTTGTAACTTACCTTCTCAATAAGATGGCCAATTGTTGGTAAACCCTCCAAGGCTGATGAGTCTTGACCACTTGTCAAAATACGATCGAAACCCAATTGAATTAGGATTTCTAGAGACATAAATGGATCCTTTAACATGTCGAATGCTGTGGAAAACAAGTCATGTCAAATATTTTACTTTTCATTCTAATTAAGTGTCAAATAATAACTGTTTACTTTCCTGGCCTGGGTTGCTCGAAGCATGGTTAGGGCTAACCAGCATGAAATACCATGGAAACCTATAGGTTTTGATATCTCTTAATCAATGGTTAGCGTTAACTAGGCTACGAGCAACTGGCCCCAGGGCCCGATTGTTCAAAAGCCGATTAACGCTAATCCCAGATTAAAAATTAACCAAAAAGTGTATTTCTCTACTTCCAAATACTGTTCAACGCTGATATTCAGCAAAACTTTACGTCAGACGAAGTCAATCTCGAAAAACAAAAATAAGCAAAACAACCTTTCACCGAAAAGTTGAAAACATGAAACAAGTTTACACTAATCCTGGATTAAGATAATCGGCTTTCAAACAACCGGACCCTGATCGCCAGAAAAGTCAGTAGCCATTTGCATTCAGTAAGGCTTTTGTTTGGTTAAATTCCTTCCAAGCCTCCAACTCTACATTGACTAAAAATACTTTCGATTCAAGCAATGCCTTCTACCTTTCTCTAAGATGTTTCTCGTTTCCCAAAGAGTATTTGGTTATAACCTCCCGTTTATCATAGAGCTAAAGTTTTTCGAGTTTCCAAAGTTCAGAGGTAGAGCATCGGAGCTTGCCACCGAAAAGCCAGAGGTACTTGGATTTTTTTTATCCAAGTATGCCCCTGTCATAGCAGGGAAATTCATCATTTTACGAAAGTCCCTTCCCCTTTCTAGTGCCTGCCATGCAGGCCAGATATGTCCAGGATTGACCCTAATTAGATGCACGCGGATTTCAAACTCCAATGCACTTTTATGAAGTCTACAAAAGATTGGATGCACGATTTCAATAAGTGTCACCAAGTGTCCCCTGGCTCTCAGTTTCCCCAACTTCAAGATCACTCGTGTCTCGGAATACAGACAATTAACGTCACAAAGTGTCCCCCAAATGCTGCTCCTCAACTAGGATAAACAGCTATTTCTCTGTCCTTTGTCTCGTGTTTCGTTCTGGTTCTCGAGTGTTTTGTTTCTGTTTCGGTTCTACGCTTCTGTTTGTTTTTGTCCGCCCTGTTTTACTTTTACCGCTTTGCTGGTTTGCCCTGCTTTGAACGTTTTGCCCCTTTTTATTTGTTGGCTTTGCGGGCTATTTTTTAAATTCATATGTTGTTTGCCCTGCTCTTAAGGTTTTTACCCCTCGTGTGGGCTTTGCGGGATATTTTTGGTTTGGTATATTATTCGCCCGGCTTCGTAACGTTTGCCCTCTTTTCGTGTGGGCTTTGCGGGCAGTTTTTATTTCGTATGTTCTTTGCCCTGCTGTTAACGTTTTGCCCTTTCTTTGTGGGCCTTGCGGGCTATAATTTGGTTTGGTTTGTTATTTGTCCTGCTTCTAACGTCTGCCCTCTTTTCACGTGGGCTTTGCGGGCAATTCTAATTTCATATGTTATTTTATTTCCCGTTGCGGGCTATATTTTGGTTTAGTATATTATTCGCCCTGCTTCTTAACGTTTGCCCTCTTTTCGTGTGGGCTTTGCGGGCAATTTTATCTTTGTATGTTCTTTGCCCTGCTGTTAACGGTTTGCCCCTGTTTTGGGCCTTGCGGGCTAAAATTTCCTTTGGTTTGCTAAACGTCTGCGCTCCTTTAATTAATGTGGGCTTTGCGGGTAATTCTTTTTTCGCATGTCGTTTGGTGTGCTGTTAACATTTTTCCCCATTCATTGGCTACGTCTTTGGGCTTGCGGGCTATTTTGTTTTGATTTTGTTTACCTTTTCGGTTTTTGTCACTTTATTCTTGTTTTCATATGCCATTCGCCTTACTTGGGCTTCATTAATTTATTTCCTAAATTTGCCTTTTGTTTGCTACGCCTTTCGTTTTTCCCTGTGGTATTTTTTGTTTATTTTCAACTTATCCGTCATGTTTTTCACCTTGCCCTTTATTTGGGTTATGCAGGCGGTTTCTCATTTGTTACCTTTGTTGCCCTGCTTCTTTCGTGCCATTTACATTTTAATGTCACAGGGTGTACGCTATGCCTTCTAGCTACTGTTTTGTCCCAGATTTTAATTTCTGCCGGCCCTGCGTTATCGTTCGCGAGCTTGTAGTCCCGCTTTTGCAAGCCTGCCTCTCGGTCGCAATCGTTTTCCTGGCTTGCAATCCTAGTCAGAGCTGTTACATTAAGTTGTGTTCTTATTTTTGCGTGTCTTATTCAAAATACGTTTGTTGGCTTTTCGTTCCTTTTCATCTTGCGTTTTCTCTATTGTCTTTGTATTAGCGCGGCTTACTCCTTTTTACGTTTTGCAACAGCGTATTAAAGCTCTCGAGAGTGCACAAGGCACCACCGTCGAGTCACTGATACAGAGAATATCATATTACGGTGGCAGAAGACCCGAGGACTTCGACAAATACGAAGCTCTTCGTTATGCTGAAGATTTGGCTTCTGTTGCAAAATCCTCCAGTGACCCCAAGGCCGCCAGTTATATTATCGCTTCGACTTTGAGAGAGAAGCTTCACGTCCTTGCTGAGCATTTTAAGGCGTACTTCCTCGCCTTGTTGGCCGACAAGGATTTTTCCCGTGTTACCGAAACGGTCTCGGAGATTGATAAGTCCTTCCAGCGGTTCATCCCATATCGCACACAGACGCGTAGGGGAAGATTGCCGTATCAGCAACCGTTTGTTCACCCCTATCAGCGGCCACCTCCGCGTGTTATTTGTTACAGATGTGGTGAACCAGGGCACAAGTCTCCCCAGTGTTGGAAACGCGCTCCTTCTCGTCAGCCTTCCTCTTCTGTCTCGGCTCAGCCGCGGCCTCCCCGTCCTTCAACATAGTTTTGTTGTATCATCTTGTGCAATAAAGTTTTTTTTTTCCTTTAGGCGAATTGTGCCTTGTTTATCCTTGTCTGCATGTCTCTTTGTTTCTTATCTCAGAATTACACCTGTTTACCTTTTTTTTTTCCTTTTAGTCTCCACTTTTACCGATTTTTTATTTGATATATTTTATATTGTCTATTTTTCTCATTCCCGTTTTCGTCTTCCCTCGGGTGACAGACATTCTCTAAGGGAACCTTATGTTCCTTCTCGGATTATCGGGGCTGACTTTGCCATTCCCTGGGCCTTACGTACTGTCGTCTGTTTTAGTTTTCCAAGATGCCTTTTTATGACTGAGAGAAGACTCCTAATTGTCTCTGTTAACTGTGCGCGTTGGGTAAATTATCAGAGATCACTCCTCACTGACAACGCCCATATTACACAAGAATTCGTTTCCTCGGTTATTGCAGGAGAAGCTTTTGCGGACGTCTCTCTTTTGGCTTCCCGTGACCCAAGTTCCTTTAGAGCGGGTGAACTCCATCGTCATATGGATCAAAAGGACAAGTTTTTATGGGACTTCGTTTCTGCCTTTCCTCATTCCTACTTTCTGTTTTGTGAGGACGGGGTTTTTAGTTTGGGGTTCTCGCTATGATGATGGGCATTTTCTTGCGTGGGTTTTGTGGTCTCCTCCATAGTGTTTTAGGGTTATTTTCGACACGAGACTGTTGGTGCCCATACTCAGCAATAGGTGTGAGGGAGACAGATGAGAATAGACAACTATTCTCAGCGGTCTCACCTCGCACGTATAAAAGGGGGAGAAAACAAAGGAAAGACGCTATTCTCTTGAAGCTGCTTGGTAGTTTAGATTTAACATGTAATTTGTTCTCTTTCGTTTCCTTTTACGCCTATCCTTCTCGCAGTCTCTTCTCTGTGGCTTTTTCCCACCCTACCCACCCTCGTTTTCTAGGTTTTTAGTCGACAGATCGAGACTGTTGGTGCCCATACTCAGCAACAGTTGTGAGCGAGACGGATGAGAATAGACAACTGCATTTACCCTAAGATAAAAGTAACGCTAACCTTTACCCTAATTATAGGCCCAATTCCAGACATCTATCTCTGGAGGTTGTCCACAATTTTCGAAAAGATTTTCCGGAAATTTCCGGATTTTTTGGCTAAATAGTAAGCAACCATTACTCCTGTTATTGTGATAATAGGCCACTTGCACTAAGAGGTCACGTGACCATTGCTTCCTTTAAACAATGAGTTGGAATCTTGCTGATGCAAAAAATTGACAGAGCACATAAAAATGAGCTTACACCCGAAATTTGAGAGGAAACGCATTTAAGGAAGATATTTTATGGCACTTTGATTTTTTCAACAAAGCAGTATGATTTGTATTGGCCGCCATGTTGGAGGGCATACTCTTGCCCTCCAATAT
>NC_090885.1:42878703-42881203 GCF_036669925.1 Montipora capricornis
ACGATGAAGCCGACACAGATGGTGAAGGGCTGGTGTCAGATTACGAGTCACAGTCTGAGATGTCTGTAGACTCTGTGCTATACTACCTTGAAAATGAACTGTAAAGAAGCTTGACATGGATGTAGCATGTAAATAGTTTAGAGCTTTGTAAACTTCCTTAAATTAGCCAAGCTTAAAGAATAAACTAAGGTAACAAACTGTACATAAAATTAGTGGTGTATGTTTTATTATTCATGGGAAAGGGAAGGGGGCAATTTTTTTTCTTTAATGGATGAGACTGGGCAAGTGAAAACCGATCTGGCCGAGTGCGATTTTAAGGTCACTAACCCAGATAACGACTGTTAGTTTCAAACCCTACCACAGAAAGAAAAACTGGCACTGGAGCTTTTTAAAATGTCACCCCAAGATGATTCATCAGCTCACACTTTAGGTACCAGACACAGTAAAGTATCAGCCATTTCAATAGTGTTTTGGCTAGGTATTGCTACTTGTTTTTTGTTGCTTTCGTTTTACGTCATATGAGCATTCGACTATTTTTGTATTTTTGACTTAGTCGCCTCCACCATCCCCAGCACTGGATCCACACTTAAGTTTTGCAGCAATAGCCCCATTGAGCCAACATTATAACACATATAAAATATAAATACTGTAAATCGAAATATAATGACACACTGAAGTTGTTTACAAAATCGATCGATTCCAGGAGGAAAATTGTATTTCACTACTGTGACATTATGAAGTGTTTTGTCTCTGACTGGGCATGTTTCCTCATGTTTGGACTTCGTCTTTGCTACGTTATCAAATAATTAAATAAAACATCAACCGCGTGGTAAAACTAAACTAATACCCCATTCACACCAATAAGACATGTTTAATTAAACTGGGTTTAACAAAATAAAAATTAGTCACAGAAAAATGTAGGACTGGCTTTTCCATGAGATTCAGGTTATGCTTTCACCTGTGCTAAATTCGCGTAGTCGACAAAAGTCAGTAAACATGATTTAAAAAGAAAACACTTTGAAACCGTGTTTAACTAAACATGTTTAAAACATGTTTAAGGTTTGGTGTGAATGGGGCATAAGACCTTACCACCTCTTTCAGCGTTCAAGGCGGATTCTACGGAATCTATACAAAGTTCCATTCCAACATCATCCCTATCCCTGCTCACAATTACTGTCAGGCGCTAACTTTGCGAAAGGGAAAAGCTGGTACCTAGTCATCAGTGACCTCGAAAATCAAGATGGCAGCAATGTGTTGCCGTTGTGCAAAAAAGTTGAAACATCTTCGCATACCCTGGAACTCAACATTGAGGTAAAATTGGCAAAGTTCTTCGACACCATCTTTTCTTATTCTCTACATCTTTTTTATATAAAAGCTGTTTTCGAGTTAACCTTGTGTGTTGAAGATGTGCAATGACCATCGGAGAATTCCTGAAAGGTGGTCATGTACATTGTACGATGGGGGCTTATTGCCTGTAAGCTTATGAAACTAATGGATTTTTATGCAGGTCAATATGCGCAGCGCCATCAAACTCTCTGGCACATGAAGTTGACAACAATCATCGTAAGTTAATTTGCTCTCGTGTGTTTGAAGGTACAGTATGGTGTCCTTCTTCCGAGAGATCGATCCTTGTTCCGCGACTTTTCCGAACATGATGTTATATTTCCTCGTTTACTAAAATATCACCAAAAACAAATGTGTCCGATGGTTTCTTGATTATTCTTCTTTCACATGACGAAATTTCGTTTTTCCTGCTATCGGTAATTGTGCGGAATTCAAGTTTGTTGACAGGAGTGTTAATTTGTCTTCCTAGAAAGTCTCTACTTTTGCGGCTGACTGTAACTTACATGGTCATGTTTACTTGGCTTGTGTAAAGATAAAACGCAACGGGAACACGTGTCTTTTTTCAGAACAGTTTTACAGATAAACTTATTTTTTGGGGTTGGAAACGAATTTTCTGCAGAGTTTTAAACTTTTGTTTTATCGACTCTTGAAAAGTATCAACAATTTTCGCATAGGGATCCTTGGTCCGCGACTTATACTACTTAATTATCACCCCAGAGAACTTAAATCTCGTAAAGCAGATAAAGAAAACCTTCGATAAATAAAAAAGTTTTTTGCTTTAACTGAATATTTTCAAAATCTTCTTTATACATGTTTACGAACAGGTTACCTTCTTTTGAATGTCTGGAATACCTATACGGTCATATAATGGAGCTTGTGTTGGGAAAATGTCAAGCAACTGAAAATAAAACAGATTCTATACTCACAACGACATCCAATACGGCTGTAGCTGAGATATATCAAGGATAATAAAGAATAATTAAATTGTCATGTTCGTACAGAAATTATCAGGATTCACAGGTACTTTTTTTAGGCTGCTTACACGATTTGCGGACCAAGGACCAAATTCGCTGACAAAGGGCTCGTGATTATGTTCACCTTTTTTTGAATTACAAGAAAAATATTTCCGTTTGGAACTTGCCAATTTAATATTATC
>NC_090885.1:42883703-42896203 GCF_036669925.1 Montipora capricornis
CATTAACTAGCTTGGTAGTTAAGCCAATTTCATTATAAGCAATGCATCTTTAATTTCTATCAAAGTTCATGAGCATTTATTTTACATTTCACCTTAACTTCTTTTTGTAAAGGATGAGTAGCACAATCATGATGTACATTTGGGAAACCAGTATCTTGAGCGAACACTTCGGGTCATATCTCTGCTCGTAAAAAGCGTTAGCCACTCAAATTTTGCAGATATACTTCTTACATATTAGGGAACATTTACTGTGTAGATTAGCGAAATCGGTCACTTAACTTTAGAATAAACGGATTCGGTTGTTCACTTTTGGGACAAAAAATGGCGCGTCACGCGTAACACGCAAACGAGCAAGACAAACAAAATAAGGTTCGTTAGACGGCTTGTTCTTTCCTCATCACAACGAAATCAACAACATATTTCACATTCACAATGTTGCAACTAGTAAACAAAAAAAATGTGGTTAATTTCTCACCTATGAGAGAAAAGAAGGCGAAAAGCACAACAGTCTTGAGCGTCACGCTCCTAAAATCTTCGGTGCTGTTTTTACAATTTGCGGCTGTAACCTTCGAATGTTTTGTGGTTAGGCAGAATTAAGTATGGTTCGAGAATGCTCATTTGTGGTAGTTGCTTTGGAGAAAGTTTCACCAAAAATTTCTCAGCACACGAGAAGCCAGAGCATTTTTTCTCAGTCTGAAACAAATCGTCCGCCATTACAATTTGCTTTAGGACCGAAGCACAGCTTCGTGAAATGTCCTCTGTATCTTGCATGTCCAAGCTCACATTACGAAATCCAAAGAAAAACAGAATGCTCATTTCACGTACAAATTACACGCCAAAGCTCAGAAAGAACCAATTCAAATTGTGAAAGAATGAGACCTCTTTGTGAGTCTGAAACACTTCTTGACTTTGAGAGCGCGAACGAACCAAAAGTACACTTTGATCGCTTTCCCCTTGCAGATCTGCCATTACAACGTTTCGACACGTTCCCAAACGTTCCCTCAGAACCAATAGTGATAAACAAGCTTTGCTACCAGGCCTTAACTTGTTTTTATCCAGTTAAACCGGTTTTTTCCGGACTTGAGCCGATTTTTGCCCTGTGTTTTGCAATCCACGTGGAAAATTTCGCGGGAATTTCACAATTGCGAATCAAGCAATTAACATCTCTGTAATGTCAAAAGTTAAAAATAAGAATAACTCAGGTCTTTTAACACAGTTTATAAGCTCAATCTAGGCAAAATGAAGAGATAACCATGCCCGCAAGGGATCATGGGTAAATTGAAAATTGCTCCATCAGTACAAAAAATTACATTTTACATTAAGATATCAGCTTAAGAAGTTATTTGATTGTGTTAGGTTCATTTTCATCAAATTTTATGACAGTATGAAAAATTTTGTGAAATTTCACTATGTTACACAAATGTACATCATGATTGTGCTACTCATCAAAGAAATGTTCAATTGTGTAAAGTACAATACTTATGAAAACTCTGATTATTAATTTGTTACTATCTTGCTATCTTTAATTCATAAAATGCATGCATGCATAAATGCATCATTATTAAGCAACAGTTATTATTTACTGATTATAACAATGTTGTACCCTTTTACTAAATACTGAGAGATAGCATGCCTCTTGGTTGCATATCAGTTGTTTTAGTTTTGTAATTTCATTGCAGAGATCCAATGGCTGTACTGAAAGCTCTAGCATCAACAGTCAAACCTGTAAGTTTTAATCCAATTTGCAAGGGGTTTTTTCTGACAATGGCTGACAACAGATGTGGGTAGAATCAATCATCAGAAGCCTTTTGATGAAGGACTAGCATTCAAAAAGTCAGGCCACATATTGCTTATAGTAATTAAAAAAACTTGTGTTTCACTCCATTCCCCACCAACAGTGCACTTGTAAGAATTTTTTTTAGGAACTAGCCTCTCTAATTCAAGTAGAATTGATGCTTCTCTCTGAAAACAAGTAAAAGCCATTGAAGACCCTGTTCTTTCCAGGGGGTACACAAGTTTCATTCCTACATGTAGAAACATAATATTTTGTCTGTCTATAAGGTATCCATGTCAGTTGGCATGTGAAGGTGGCCCAGTCCCTAAAAAAAACATCTCTAGATTCTTGTAAAAACTTAAGTTTTTTTTTAAATGTAGTGATCAACACCAACAGTTTTTGTGACTGATGATAGCCTTATACATGTATATGTTACAGGTTGAAATAAAATTCAGGTTCATTTAATTTCAACCTAGGTTGATTTTTTTCAACCTAGGTCAAATTTTTTCAACCTATTGTAGGTTATTTTGAACTTTTTAAAAAAGGGTTTTCTCCTTTTTGGGGGATGTAATTAAAAAGAATGGGACCTGGATTTTAAGGGGGATAAAAAAGAAAATAGCTTTCTCCACCTTTTCCTTACCTTCCTCCACTTACTGTCTCTCCCTTACCTGCTCCCTTACGGTCCTTACTTACTACCAACATTGCATACCGCTCCAAGGATTCGAACCCTCGCACCACTGGGCATCCGAGATCTCATCTCCTTCGTATGAACCGCTAAGCCATCGAATCAGCAACTGAGATAATTTAGATGTTTTTTCTACCAATGAGTTTAAGCTATTTCCAAGCCTTCACGACAACCACCATTTCGCACATGCGTAAATGACATAAAATGAGACTTTCAGCTCATCCACAAAGCTAAAAGGCTGGCGATGGAACTTCGTGAACAAGTTAAAGGGTGGCAAAATTTATCTGAAGAAGAATGAAAACGCTCTGATTCTCCAGTGCAAGGGAAGCAAAAATTGTTTGAAAGAGCTGAGATCTTGATTCTGAAGGACAAATAGTCAAATATTGTGCTAATTAAGTTTATTTACGTCGCTATGCAAAATACACCAGGAACAAGGCATCATTTCTAGTCATGATAACAAACCAATTTTCGCCGCAAACACAGAGACTTAAATACTGTTTATGAGCACTATTTGAAATGGGTGCTTAGACTTAAATACTGCTTATCAGTGCTATTTGTAGGGAGCCAGCAGTCTACCTTTTGCAGATATCATACACCAGAAAGGGAAGAAGAAAAAGAAGAAGTTCAAACTTCAGGATTATACATGTATAGCGCTGAAAATTACTAGAACGAAAATGGAAATGCCCCTTCATCCAAATGTGCTACTTGCCAAAATTGTAGAACTTGGAGGGGGATTTGTCAAAATAATCACAATATTTGGATTTATCACTACAAACAGACTCAGCAAAATTGAAAAAAGAATTAAAATTCAAAAGAAATAACACTTACAAAGAGCCTACAAAATGGCTTCTGATCAATAAGATTACAAAACCCTTTTTCCTGACTTTTTAAAGTTTTGTTTTTACTTGCTTTTGATTATTACGAATTCCATATAGGCAAATTAAACGATATAGCAAATAACTAAGCAAATTAAAAATCCACAATAAATCACGTATGTTTCGGTTCTTTTATTCCTTAGAAGATAATTTAATATTGTTTCCCCCTGCCCTCTAAATGAGATTCATCAATGAGCAATGTCCATCTAAAAAGCCCTTAGAAACAAAAGCAAAATTGGTTATCAGGCACAGTATGCCTAACCCCAACCTTAATTCTAACCATTTAAAATCAATGCTTAGACTTAATAACAACCAAAGGCGTTTTTACAGACTGACTCATGAAAAACGTACGTTAACCATATTCCCTTCCTTCCAACACTGATTTACTTACCAATATACACATACTTGCGAACAAGTGATTAAATTTTTGTTCATGTTTCATATTTTCAATTTCAACCCAGGTTAAAATTAAATTTACCTAGATTGAAATCATTTCAACCTGAATTTCAAATTTACCTGTAACATATACATACACCAAGAGAGGTGGCCTTTTAGATAGGCCATACCCCAAGTCTTACCCTGCATTGTACATGTACATGTATGTAAAATACAATGGTTGAAAGGTGTGTCTTATACACGAGTAGTTACTAAAAACAACGAATGACCTAAAATGATCTAAACCGAGCTACAACGGAATCTAAAATGACCTACAATGTAAGATGAGCTACAACTGTTCAGAAGGACTAGGAACTAGTTTTATCACGGACATGCGCAGTGTAGGACCAGATCGAGCATGAGGTTTTCTTCGGCTATGTTTTTGTTGTCACAAACCAAGGTTCAGTGTTATGTCGGTTCATTAAACAAGTTTAAATTAAGCAGCGATGACTTATCCTTGAATTTTGACCTGTTTGCAGGAACAACAACAGTATCTAAAATGATCAAAAAATGTCATTTTAGGTCATTTTGGATACTGTTGTAGCTCATTAATTTTAAGGTCATTCCTTGTTTTAGTACATGTAACTCCTCTTATACATGAGTATTTACTCTACTCTGCAGCATCTCAACCTAGAGCTGTACATCGGTGCAACTACATGTAGAATAATAATATTATCTTATTCGAGGTTTTTCCCCCTCAGGTACCTAACCTACCAAATCCTGAGTTTATCGAAGATTTAGTGTTACTGCCAAGATCAAAAGCCAAGCAGGTTTGTTTCAGCAACCTACAGTAAGTAAAATGAATTGAAGTCTTAAGCCAGGTTAATATATACGGTTGTGCAGTAGACCAGATTGGAATCACAAATCCAGCAGGTCTCTTTTTGTATAACATGCACCTGATAAAAGAATTTATGAGCTAGTTAAAATTAATTAACTACTAGTAACTTGATTTCCTCAGGAAGCATGTTTAGCAGCCAAACAATCTGGTTGTGAAGCAGCAGCATTTGTCATCTCGAGATGCCCAGGAAGTTTCCCTCTCAGAGAACCAAATCCGGTGAGTTTGTCATTCCAACCTTTTTTCGTGTCCAGGGCATTATCCTTAATTTTTAGAGCATCATAGTAAAAATATTATAAAATACAATGTACCATACAGAACAAAAAAACTTTCATGATTAAAACGTTGTTTTCAGAACTGTCCTCATATGAATTCCTCAAAACAATGTAACAGTAATACTCCTACATGTAACTTATTTTGTGGTCTCCCTTTTCTAATAAAAAATATTTTTTAGCTTAATTGTAAATAATTCAAGGTAACACTCTTGGTAATGTGTTTGTTACAAGTCAAACCAATCATTGTCATTGTAGACCAAAAAAAGATCACCTGTATTAAAAAAGAAAGAATAATTAGAATATATTCGTTTTGCTGTTCTGTATCCAGTTCAGACAATAGTTAGAGTTAACTTTTACAGAAATGATAGTGATGGGATTCCTATATTTGAAACCAAACAACTCAGCTAAGTATGATTTCAGTAAGTGGGTGTTAAGAGCATGGAGAGAGATCCCTGAAGAAGTTGTGACAAAATCTTTTTGATCCTGTGGGATTATGAACAATTTAGACAAAACCCAGGTTGATGATGTTTCTGATAATAATACAAGAAGTACCAATGATAATGCTAAGAAACATCACGAGGAAGCTTCATGCTTGCTGTTCATTGATGTAGGTAATGATTGCTATATTTTTCAGTTGTCTATAAAAAAGCAACAATTGCTTAAATTTTGTTTTACCTTTACTGTGCAGTCCCAAGTTTCAGTATTAACACTTCCAAAATCAAAGAGCTCACAGATCTCCAAGTGTCTTCAGGTCTGACTTCTCATGATACCTAAGGTGCAGAGGGTCTGAGATGTTGAGTATTAGGTCAGGGTTTTGACAAACCCATTTGCAATCCAATGTTGTTTTCAAAAGTTAAATGCAAAACAGTTTGCACTGTCATCTTACACTGTAGGTGTGACTTGTGCCTCTCAGTACATGTAGTTGGCAATGACACTAATGACACTACCTGCCAATAATTATTGCACTGGAAAACTTGCGAGTTTCGTTGTAAGGGAAATATTAGTAAGAGAAATGGCTACTGTAGATATAATCTAATTCATTGATATAATCTGTCATTGTCTCCACACCTGTTAGCCATTATGTGGCATGACAAGAAATGATGTACAGTACCACCTGAAAGTACTGACCCCTTGGGATGACGCAATACCTCGTCTTTGCCACGGGTAGTGGTCGCATGCCACCAAGGTATGCCAAATCTTTTCCTCTCGGTTAAAGAACAGTGATCTGTTGCACTTGTCAAATAAGCAGAAGAATGTCAAATTTTAGACAGATGACTTAACTCACCGGCAAATGGTTTAATAAAGCGTCAACTAGTTTAATAGTCGGGCAAGTGATTCAGTGCAAGGTCAAATGGACAAGTCAAGACTGGATTGATTTAGTCAACAGGGGGTCTGACGTAAATATCAGTCGTCAGCCCGATAAAACTTGGCACAAACCTGACAGGCTTTTTTTTCTCCAGGTGAAATTGTTTTCTTCCTTCTTTTTAGATGAAGTATTCTTTTTGTTTTTCGAGAGCAGCGCTAAATGTTTACAACTAAGGGCTAAATGTAACTGATTAATGATGTCCACAGCATGAAGATAAACAAGATAAAGTCCTATGTCTCAGTTCAGAGTTGTCTTCTCTATAGCTTTACTCTGTTTTTTGTGCATGAAATGGAAACTGTGTTGAAGTGGGATTTCGTAAAGAATGTGGTCTCCTTCGCAGTCGTCTTTCGGGATGTCACACAATGAGCTTTGCGTGACATCCTGACCATTGACTATATGACTGACTGAAAAGAAGGGTCCTTAAGGTAACTCCCTTGAAAATGACTTACTATCCAGATTTTTTTCAAACTTGGCACAATTGATATTCATTCATAGGACAATAAAAATGGGAATATAAAGATGGTGTCACAGTGCTTGTTTTTGCGCTGCATGCCCTTTATTTTAAATACAACAAAAAAAAGCTTGTACTTAGAAATTACGTGACACACTGGTCTCTTTTGCTGATCCACCTTCCCACATGCTTGCGCTGGGAGAACAGCTGTGCTGTTCCCAACCTAGCTCACCACATTTGTTGTGTGGAGTTGCCACTTAAAGGTGTGTCTAAGACACCCGCCTAATACGTTAGCTACGCCATGCTGGTGAGGCGTATCAAGGCCGAAACAGATGTCCATGGCTGCTAATTGACCAGGTGAAATGGTTGTGTGCATGCGTGATGTGCTGGCCACACCGGGTTGGTGTTTGTGTCACCTTGCTTTTTTTGTTGTACTAAGAATAAAGGGCATGCAGTGGGAAAACAAGCACGGTGACACTATCTTTTTATTGCCTTTTATTGGTGTCCTGTGTATAAATATCAATTGTGGCAAGTTTGACAAAAATCTAAATAGTATGTCATTTTCAAGGGAATTACCTAAAGGGCTTTTCTTTTTAGTCAGTCATGTATATATGTAGTCAATGGTCAGGATGTCGACATCCGGACCATTATGTCACGCAAAGCTCATTTTGTGACATCCCGAAAGACAGCTGCAAAAGAGACTGCGTTCTTCACGGAATCCCACTTTGACACAGTTTCCATTTCATGTACAAAAACAGAGTAAGGCTATCGAGAAGACAACTCTGAACTGGGACATAGGACCTTATCTTGTTTATCTTCATGCTGTGGACATCATTAATCAGTTACATTTTAGCCCTTAGTTACATTTAGCCCTGCTCTCAAAAAACATCTTTGACTAGGCTAGTTGAACCGTTCCTTCTTTAAGTAAACCATTTTAGTCTTGTCTTGTCCATTTGACTTTACACTGAATCGATTGCCGGTCTCTTAAACCATTTGACACTTGTTTCAACCATTTGCCGGTGTAGTTAAGTCATTTGTCAATTAGCTGAATCGTGCCTTCTTTGAGTAAACCATTCTGCTATGGGGCACAGGATCATTTGTTGTCAGACCTGATCATTTCACATTTCGTGGACGGTTGGATTCTCAGTTGAATAAACCAATTTGAATTAGTCTGTTCCGTTTTAACATCAGTGTCTGAACCATTTCAAAACGATCTAAACCATTTCAATTTTGACTAAACCGCTTCACAAAAGAACACTTAGTCTAATAACCTTTTGTATTTCGACATTGTCATTTCAAGACCAGTTATTTCGTGTGGCAAATCATCACTAAACCATTTCTGTTTTCTCTGTTTCATTTCACCGGTGATGGTGACCCATAGAGAAGCAAGCATTCCTTCCACATATTATTGTTAACTTGTCAAATCTTAATTTTAATTGATACAATCTTGCGAGGCATCGGGGCCTCCGGTCTCAGTACTATTTTGAGACCAAACGTACCAACAATTAATTTAAGAATGGTTTCTTTTTTGATTGCTTTCATCAGCCATAAATTGTTATGTGTAATCATAGCAACTGCAGCATGTTGATTGCACATGGAAAACAAATTTAAGGTGATTCCTCAGTATTGCACACTGCGCATCCTGTACTACACTGTATGCATAATTATGGTGTGTCAATATTTATAAATTGGATCAAATTTGCAACATTGTAAATATGGCTTAAGTCAATCATACACGCTGAAACAGTTCTCATAACATGTGAGACAAGTTGTGAATGACCCTTAATTCTTTGGGAATAAACACGCACATTAGGAAAACATGGCGAATTTGGTAGTTTTGATCTATGGTAATCGAGATAGACAGGTATGATGGTGTTTTTCTCTTAAAGGAGCACGGAGGTGACCTATATTTTTTATTCCATAATTTTGGTGTACAAATTATCCCCTTAGCCGATGAAATAACGTATGTGATTAGTACCAGTTCAGGCATCAATGGGGTAAGATAAGCCCATTATACCTTATAAGCAAGCACGGTAACATTTTTTTTATTGTAGTTCTCAAAACAGGGATTATTAGGGAACATTCAGGGAAAGTTTCAAGAATATCATTTGACAACTTTGTTTTCTGAGGAATCACCTCACCACTGTGATTAGTGGAGAAATGAAGTCTCTTAATTATCTGAATGCTCATCATTTCCATATGAATTATAAAGAATGCAAAACCAGCAAGTGAAACAAACTTGGGAAATTTTTGAGTTTCGCTTAAAGACAATATACATGTAATTCTTAACTTGAGATAGTCTGATGCTTGAACCATCTTTGCTGACGTGCTCATGTTGTGCTTTCACTTGCAACTCTTTTGGCAGCCGGGACAAACGTTGACAAAATTGACTCATCAAACCTTTGAATGAACAGTCCTCTAGAAGTCTTCGAAATAATCACTGCAATCAAAGTATGTCGCAAAGAAGGTTTGAAATGTGGTCAGAATCTGGCTACAGAAAACAGGAAAGGGCAACCAAAGTCTATGACTAGAGGCTATGATCCTCTTTGTAATTCACAATTTTCAGTAGAAACTTGTTCAGTTTCTGTAGGATTTCAACTTTATAATCTAGCTTATCGAAAAAAAAAGTCAACAGATACCCTTTCCAACTCCACTGCAGAATTTTAATTACCGAGGGTTTACCTCGGTTGACTTTCCTGCGGCAACTTAAGAGCCTAGCCGTAAATTACCCTTGGCAGAAAATCAGCCTACCGCGGGAATACTGAGGGAAAGATGCGACAGGGTGACGCAGGAATGATGCGGTAAAGGGGTCAATATTTTCAGGCAGTACTGTACATGAACAACTTTGTCCCTTGAACTAATTGAGGAAGGCAAATGACAAATAAAGGAATGCTGTCTTCTCTTTGGAGGAATACAAATTTTTAGTGTTAGTTTCTCTGTTTTCTTGTTTCACTTGCTGAGATCAGTTTAAAAATATACATTTAAACTGCAGAAATAAACCAAAATCAGGAGAGAACCTCGAAGTCATACATCTGTGACTGTGGCGCAATAATTCTCATGACAGTAGGGCATGCATAATTTCTCATTTAATAGTACAGTACTTATTAAATGTATGTCATCTGAAGTCTTAACATTGCTTTGTCATGGGGTAGGTTTCAAGCTTTTTTTGTCTCTAAGGTGTGGATCTCAGGACTTGCTAAAGCTGCTGATTCTAAAAGTGAAAAAGATTTAAAATGTGAGTTTACTGTACCTGGGCAGCAGCCATAATTAGTTTTTGCTGTCTCATTCAATATGTTTGATGCAATAAAATTATTATACCCTCAAGTTAAGATGGCTATTTACAGTGTTAATGTATTAATTTATTTGCGACCTGGGAATATTGTGGTGAAGGAAAAAACTACAGTACAGTACCTCAGTACAAAGGTTTCTTTTCTCGATGGCTGGTTCATTGTTATCTGAGCTAAAGAAAATACTTTTTAAATTAATCACTAATTTTTAATTTAATCACTGAAGAATTTAGTGGTGGTGAGCTCTCGTTTAATTGTTAAAAAAAGGTAGAGGTTGTTATTTTACGAGGGTAACCTGTGACAATGAACCACTGATAAACTTGTGGCTTTTGGTGTGCATCTCTTACCCCCATCCTCCCATCCATGCTCAGTTTTACGGATATTCAAAGCTACAGCTACACTGATCTGAGGAAGTTCGAAACAGACATCAATCAAATGAGACAGGGATCAAACTGGCGACTAAGCTCCGGCTGTCTCTAAATTATTTCAATGTTTTTCCTCAGATTTTATCCAGGCAAATGATGCTAAGAATGCTATCCTGGCCTTTGAAAGACTAAAGGAACAAGGTTAGTTTACAACTAAAATTTAAAAGTTAAACGAAACATACCTGTAAGTTGAAGTTTGATGTACATTCGACCGATTCATAGTCAGGAACAGAGGAATCACGTGAGATTTTGAAGCCCTAGGGTCATGAGCAAACATGCTTTACGTTCAATTGGTTTAAGGTGTTTCTCTGGTCTAGACGGCTTCTGGAGACTTGTCAGGTAGAACGTGAACTGCTGATCTGACATGTCCAAATGGTTAGTGTCTAAACAATGAATTGTTTGTGTTCTATGTCTGGTTAACAGTGCCAGCAACATGACCACTTTAAGTGTAAGCTTCTTTAAAGAAATGTTCTCAATAGAAGGGTAGGAATGGAGATTGTCACACACTTGATTGACATCCCAAATGACTGAATAACTTGGTAATGAGGGCCTCTGTTTAAAACACCGTTGAGAAAGCGCTTCTCAAGGGGTGTGCCTCGAAAGTTACAGAGCCGTTAACAACAAGTATAGTTGAGATGGCTGATCTTGCTGTGTCTACTGCACTATAGCCAATACCTGAACTGACCGGGTCTGCAAGAAAGTTAATGCCTTGAACTACAGAAGCTGAAAGTGGACTAATCCCTTTGGAGTGGCAGTAGTTTTCCCACTTGATAGGTATGATATTGCTCTCTCCAAGCATGCAGGATGATGTCTGAAGCTGCTTGTGAAAGGCCGCTTGCATGCAACTGTCTCCTCAAAAGTGGCACACGAGAAGGTCCAGTTTTTTGTGTAGGTGATGAACTTCCTGTGGATGACTGGGTAGAACTAGTAGTTTAGGATTGTGCTGCAGGAGAACTGGACAACTGATCAACATTCTCATGGTCATTGAATACCACACTTGAGATGCCCATCTGTGAAGTACCACTACCCCTGACGCTTTTTCCTCTTCCAGCTTCTGAAGAACCCTTAGGATCACACTGAAAGGAGGAAAGTAATAGCCATTAACTGAATTCCAGGGGGAAGAAAATGCATCAACTGAGGTTTCCCCAGGGTCTCCGCTAAAGGAAATGTATCTTGGAAATTGTTTGACTGTTTAGTCTAGATGCAAACATGTTTACATCTGGGGAGACTCCCTACTTGTGAAGAGCTTTATGCAAAAGAGTGGGGTTAAGCATCCACTCAGTATTAGTTTAAATCACTCTTGACTCGCTATCAGCTGCACCATTATATGTTTGCCTGCAACATGTTCTGCAGATAACCAGATGTTTTTTTTTTTCCTATACACCATTTCCAAATATCTAAGGCTGCATGATGACATTGCACTGAGCAGCTAGTGCCCATATTATTGATTGTTGACATTGCTGTTGTGTTGTCAATTTTCAATCTGACATGCGTGTTACATGTGCCAACTAAAAATGCTTGCTTCCAAGCGTGGCACTCACCTCATCTCCAGAATTGCCTGACGAGTCATCGGAAACCAATAGAGCTCTTTTAGCTTTCTTGTTTGAGGGTCCCAGTTGAGGATTTGAGTCATTCTTTGACTCTGCCGTGGCTGTTGGAGGCATTTTCCTCTTTAGTTAGGCATTTGTGATGTGACTGCTTGGCCTTCCTGCCAAAAGGGTAATTTTCTTTTCTAAGCCTTAGATGGCTTTCCACATCACATTAGAAGCTAGAAATTCAACACCGATAGTGTCAAGATTTTGTATTTCTTTGCCTTCTTCTGCTAGCACTGTGCTTTCATCGTCTTCTCTGCTATAGGAGGATTTGTGGTCCTTCTCATTCACTTGAAGATCTGCCATGATGGAAATCTTACCGCACAGTGATATAGCTTGCTCATGCAGTTTTACGTGATTCCTTTGTGACATAGACTATGATGAGGTAGAATTCAGCACATTTTACGTATTATTACTCTTTTGTCTGATAGTCAATGCATAGTGGTTGAGAATGTGTTGCACACTTAGCTTAGCCTAGCATCAACAATCAAAGGCTCCCA
>NC_090885.1:42901203-42903703 GCF_036669925.1 Montipora capricornis
CTAACCACTGGGCCACACTGCCTCCTGCCTCCTGCCTCTCTTTCTCCCTGTGGCTCATCATTCACTCTTTTCACAATCCCTTGTTCAAGCTGGTCTTGGATTATCCAGTTGTTCTCATCCAGGTGTCCAGGTTGTTTCTCCAGTTTCTTCACAAGGTTTTTAGTCGGCAAAGACTTCCATTACGATTGTTAGGCAAGAGTGTGTGTCCAGCTTTCCACAAAAGGCCAGTTTCATATCAACCCTCTGGATGTCTTACAAGCTGCTTTTGGAATTCACTGTATACTGCCTGCTGATCACCTGCTGGTTTCTTCTAAACCCAACACATCAAGGCTACACAATTACTCATAGTCTGTCGAAGAACTTCTTGTGAGGCACACGCTACTCAAGTTGGTCTTTGCACCTGGGGGCATAATGGTCCAACCAAATTATGTAAGCTCTGCTATTGGTTCGCCTAGCTTGCCAACTCTTGGCACTGACCTTGTCTTCAGCTTTGCATATTCACTAGCACCCAGGATCACATGAACTGGCAGCTCTTGCTTTGTATCTTGATCACCCATCATTACACCTTTTAGATATTTGTGCTGTAACATCATTTCTGTGTATTGCAGGTCGGGAACTGTCAGCAGCACACCTTTGTCAACTTTACTCAGGGTAGTGGGCAGGCTGAAATTTCCCTTAATGTTAAAGATTTGCACCTTATAGATTTCTACTTTCTGGCTTTCTGTCATCATCATCATCATCATCATCTCGATTCTCTTGTACTGCTTGTGATCAAGTTTCCTGTTCAGTCACTAAATCAGTGTAGTCGTTGCGTATGAGCTGCCCCCACCAGTGTCCAATAGTGCTCAACACCTAATTCCCTCTACTTTCACAACTACTACTGGATACACCACTAAGCCCTCCCCTGTTGCCAACATTAACCGGCTAGAGTTCTTATCACAAATTGAAGTGTGGTGTTTGCCATTACACTCCTGGCTATTGGTCTTGGACAGACATTCGGCCGCTTGATGTATTTTTCCGGTACAGTTGTAGCATAACTTGTTGGTACTCAAATACCTTCTTCTATCTGCTACCCCTCTGATCCTTTCACAATCAACTGATCTGTGTTCCACTGATTTATAGTAAACACAAGGCTTCGGTTTCCACTCCTCTTGTTTAGCTTGAAACCCCTTATCACCACCTTTGTCATTCCTCCCAGAGTTGCCACCCCTGTGGCTATCCAGGGGCACTGGGTTTCTCTCACCATTTTCTCAAAGCCTCTACTAACTGTGGAAACCCCCACCTTTGCCAATCTTCATCAATCCTCACAAGGTCAGCTCAGATGCCTGGTAATTTGTCTCTAATTTCTTTCTCCTTCCCCATGCTCTCGAGTGTCTGAATGTTTGTTACCAGCTTCTCATAAAATTCACAGATTCTTGCTGGGTTTGTTCCTTATATGACTGACAGTCTCATTATGTTCTTCATAAACTCTATGTGCATTAGCTACTTCACTTGGCCTCCCATATTTGGTCTTTAGTATGTTTTTTGCTCTTTCATAACCCTCGCTGGTAAATGGTAACCCATCTACGGTTGCTCTGGCCCTTGATACAAGCAGTTCTTTCAAACATGAGAATTTGGTAAGTGTGTTAATGTCTGATTTATTTATTTCCGCTTCAAACTGTTCCCAAAACCTTTGCCAGTCTAGATGGGTTCCCTGAATTTTGGTAATCACAAGTTCGGTAATTTAGCTTTCAATTTTCCCGCAGCATCGCTATCCTTCTCGTCAGCTTTTGCCTCTAACTTCTTCTTAATCTCCCATCTCGACCTTTCTTCCTCCTCTTGAATTTCTCTTGTTTCTCGTTCCCTCAAACTTCGCTCCAACTCTTCTAGCCCTTTGACTGCCGTTTCGTACTCTTCCAAGCTCTTTTCAATCCTTTTACTCTACGCTCGAATGTTGTCCTCCTCGTCGTCCTTTTCAAGTTTCAATTCCTGTACTCTCGCCTTTATGTCGTGACATCATTCCTCCACTTTGCTCTCAAGAAGCTTGCGATGTCTCTGAATTGGTTATAATGATTTAGTTCCAGCGATTTTGTCTGAACCTTCGTGCGTCAGTTTCAACACCTTCAGTTCGTTTCTTCCTCTTCCACAGATGTTGACATGATTACGTCCTGGCAGAGTCGCCACTTTGTCGGAACTGTTTTTTCTGATAACAAACTCACGGATTGATTCAAGCACACTGATAAACTGTTTTAATCGGCCACAACTCTCGCTTTACAGGTCAATTCACTTGCCATGTTCTCTTCCAAACTCTTTTGAAACGATTCCCGGTCCCTACCGAGCGCGGGCTGGTGACGCCTGACTAATCTTACAACGAACGCTTACCACGAGTGCTTTCAACGAGCGCTTACAACGAATTTAAAAACAAGAAAGTTACAACTTGAACGACTGGAATCTCGACATCCACAATTAGCGCTCCAGCACTAGAAGACTAGACATTTAAATAAAGTTCCTTTCCTTTCCT
>NC_090885.1:42908703-42931203 GCF_036669925.1 Montipora capricornis
AACAGCTGCTTACCTAAAGAAAAACTAACTTTAAATCGTTTTCAAGACACTTGAACAAGACAGAGCAGTTCAACATCAGACACCAGTGATCGGTGGCACTAAGAGTTTGTTTCACTTGCAGAACTCCCATCGCAAGAAGCGGAAATTTCTATTTAGCTAAATAGTGTTGGATTAAAAACTTATGCACTCGGCTCTTAAAAGATTGTACCGGTATTCCAGTGTCTTGGATGAAGCTGACGATGTCAATGTTGTTCGGGAGGCTGTTCCAAATTTTACTACCCAACCATGACCCATACACCTTATTCCAAAAATGGCTGCCATTTTAGTATTATTTTGTTTCCTTGCAAATTGGCCCTTATGGCCTCGCTTTCAAACGTAAAATTCAAAAGAATATTTACCCTTGAACGAGGCCATAAGGGCCAATTTGCATGGAAACAAAAGAATGCTAAAATGGCAGCCATTTTGGAATAAGGTGTATAGACACGTCAAACGCGCTAGGATTCCCCTCAGTTGATGAGTAAAATCTGTTGGTGTGAGACAGTAAAATATGTTAAGTCTCACTCCCAGGTGTCAATGGGTTAAATAGCGTATAAGAGTACAGTGAAACAATATTTGTGAGCAGCTATTGTGTGGAGTGTTGTGGTACAATTTTCATAATCCAACAAGATAAACTCACTTTAAGTGCTAATTTTTGGCCTCTCTTTGAGATTGTACAGACAATACTTCCTTATTTTATTTTCACAATCATCTCAATAAAATGGTCTTTCAGTATAATATTGCTGTGAACTGAGCAAAGGAGAGTGCCAAACAAGTCTATTTACAGTGGCATTAAGAAAACATGTCAGAGGCAATGCATAAGTTATGTTAAGGAAACCTACATTATTCACAAAGTCATAGTATCATAGTTACCTTTCTTACATGCAAGATTTGGCAAATGTGGGGTTTGTGAAATAGCCTATAAGTTGAAATAAGTCATCTCATTTGTAACTTTGGCTGCAAGTATAAGTACATTAGAAAATGCTATCACAAATATAGTCCCTTACAGCTTTTGTGTAAGCTCTGGTCGATCTTCTGTGTCATCAAGGCCGTGCATTGGCTCATTCCTGAGGATGGCTGTGTTGTGAAGCGTTGCACATGCTCCTATCAAAGTGCATGCTTTCTCTGGTGTCATTCCAATTTCAGAATGGAGAAGATGGAATCTCCGCTTCCACGACCCAAATGCGTGTTCGATAGCCACACGGGTCTTTGTGTGGGCTTTATTGAAGGCCTCCTGTTGGGCACTGGATGGGTTTAGGTATGGTGTCGTGAGGAAGGGACCACATGGGTAGTCACTGTCTCCCAAGAGCAAACAATCCTCTTGTGTTCGAGGCTGAAGTCTGTGAAAATGAAACTGTCGTGTGTACTTCCTGGCTATTTGGCAGCAATGTTGGTAAAGATGCCTGCATTTATGATTTGTACGTGCTGAGCACATTAAACACTTAACATATTCCCGCTTTTTGATTAATGCTGCAGAAACGTCTCGAATTGTCCGAATGGTGGACTTTGGCAGTCCTACGGTATCGCCAAGTACTTCGAGAAAGCCTCCAGAGGCGAAGAAACGCAGCGCCTCAAGAACTTGAACCGTTGGCGATAAAGCATGGTTCCGCGAAGTTTGTCGTTCAAGATCTTCGCGCAGACGTTCCGCCAAAAATATAAAAAATCCCGACCAAAACGAAAGCGGCTTCAGAAAAGTTTGTTAAGTCGATATCATGCATCTTGACGCGGAACCGCCAAAATATCAAACAATAAGTCCGCCATTTTGTTGTTTCGAAAAAGTGGGTGCAGAGATGGCGTAGTGGCCCAGGTTCGATTCCGAGACTCGGCGTCATATGTGGGTTGGGTTTGTTGGTTCTCTACTCTGCACCGAGAGGTTTTCTCCGGGTAATCCGGTTTCCCTTCTCCTCAAAAAGCAACATTTGACTTGATTTACGTTGATTGTTACTTTCAGTTTACAGTGTCCCCAATTAGCGCTCTAGCGCTAGAACAACTAGACACTTAAATAAAGTTCCTTTCCTTTCCTTTCCGTTTACTCCGAAGGTTAGTGACTTAATCCACCTCGCTAGGTGTGTTAAATTTAACCCTTACTTTATCCCTTGGATAGCACTAATCGTGCTTTCAGGAACAGGAACTAATCTAAGGATAAATTTTATTCCGGGGTTTGAGGGATTTTATCCACGATTAGCGCTAATCGACTTTCCAGGAACCGGGGCCAGAATTTTGTGATATACTGAAGAACCTGCTGGACAGATTTTCCGCGTTTATTGTCATATGGGAAGTTTGCTTGTGTCGATGACGGCTTACATGGTTTCCAAACGCTCAAGGCCTTAACTGATTAGAGTGTAATGTGAAGTGCTACGTTTCTAACCCATATAAACCGTGTGAGCGTTATCCCTACTAATGGAAATGGGCAAGGACGCAAGGACAGAGAAAAACTCTGACCAGGGTGGGAATTGAACCCACGACCTTCGGGTTAGATCACTGCTGCTTTACCGACTGAGCTACAAGGTCAGACTTATTTCCATTGAAAGTGTCCTGAAACTAAAAAAACGAGATAATTTCTTTGTCAATTTAACGAGAACCAACAGAGCTGTTAGCCAATCAGAATTCAGGGCAAAAGACGGGAATCGCGTATTAAATAGGCCATTTCCGAGTTCATGTCTGCCTCCTCTTCAAAGCGAGTCTAAGTGCGAAGTTTTTGTTATGCAAATTAGTTTTCATTCAGATGTAAAGTGGAACTAATTACCATCACAATAACGTAGCACTTAAACTCGCTTTGAAGAGGAGGCAGACATGAACTCAGATGATGGCCTATAACATTTGTCTGTTAAGGAGCTGAAAAGGTTTTTCGTCATAGTTAATTAAAAGTTTTTTCTCTCATTTCTGTTGCAGGAGCTGATCCAAAGCATGGGTGAAGAGCCTGTTGTCCTTCCTGATTTGAGTGAGTGTGTGGAGCTATTTCATGATCAAAGAAATCAGTGGCTCGTTGAATCAATAATTTTGTTTTGTAACACTGTTTTCAGTGATAAGAAAACCCATCATTCACCAAATGAAATGGGGCTGATACTGTAATTAGATTTTTTTGGATTAAAATGCGGAAAACGCATTAATTGATTTTCTGACGTTTGACGTGTTGCAAAGGCATTGGCTTGATTTCCATGTTCTGAGGGTGGTTCTCAGAGGCTTACTTTACTGAAATCAAACCTATTTTATTATGTTGTAGAAACTTACAATACTCTTATGAAGGTAGCAGTTGTTAGCCCTGAAACTGATAACATGTCGAAAACTGACTTAGCGCTTGGGATTCTTCGCGATATGATGGCCGCTGGCTTAGGTAAGGTATTTGGGACGTCTCTATTGATCTATGCAAGTGTGTTCCAAAAACACATGATGAAACGTTTTCATGTATAGTGTATCAAGCTCTTAGCTCTCATTGGATGTTAGGCGACATTTTAAGACGCTTTAGGTTTTTAAGCGAGCAAGTCCTTCTGATTGTAAAATAATGCTTTGACACTTGACTGGTTCAGTCAACGAAACCACTTCAGTTTTCAGTAAACCAGTTCAGAACTTGCAGTTCGTGCAACGAAACCAGCCAGCCTTGCTTGCGTGTTTGTACACGACCACCAAAAATCATCCAACAGCAGCCCAACAGCAGCACCACACATGGTTCTCAGCATACAAATTTTATCCTTTTTATCTGCGGTTCCATTGCTTTTTCAATGCGTCTTTGGACTTAACTTGTGGAGGTTGCTCAAACATGTGCCATTAGCTTCTGCAAATGTTGGATTTTGTTTTGGTTGCTTTCAATGGTTTTGGGAACCGTTTGCTGGAACTGAATGAGGACCACATATTGGCTTTTGACAAAAAATGCAAAAAACAAAAAACATTATTTTTTGGTATTATAACCGACTGACTAAGAGACTTAAAGACTGGCAGATTGATTGATTGATTGATTGATGGATTTTTGATCTTTAATTTGATTTTAGAACCCACATTGGAATCTTATAATCAGTTAATACGGGCAGAGTATGTTAAACACTGGGAAAAGAAAAAACAAATACGAGAAAGTAATGGTGAGTTTTCATCAGACCCTTCGAAAGTATCCAGTGCTAAATCACTCCCATGTTATATTCTCACTGGCAATGAGGACAGTAGTATGACGCTACCTTTAAAGGTCCATGAATGGCTTGCAATTCCGTAGCCAAGTAGGTCCTTAGTCAGAAGAAACAGGCATCACTTCAATCTCTGTCTACGTTTGCCTTTTTCAGATTACCGAATGAAAGCAAAGGAGGCTGTGAGTCCAATGATTCTTAATAAAGTCATCACACACCTGGAATCGTTACCCAAGCTCCCTCCACTCAGAGACCCTGATGATGGTAAGCGTTGTGACTCTAAGTTAGCATTCACGTCACTTAATTAAAGGGGCTGTGTCACGAAATTTAGACAAATTCAGCGACTGGACACTGGCAACCAAATAAAGCGGAACGTTATATATAGATTAAGCCGGGCCTAAAAGCGGAGCTCCTGTCTCTAACCCCACAAACACTCTTCTTTTATAAAAACGTCTATTTTTGGAGCTGAGGCTGAACGTTCTTATGTAATTTGGCGTTTTGAGGCTGAAAACGTTCGTAAAGGCGTGACTAGGAAACCTATCAAAGTGCTTGCTTTGATGGTGTTGAAGTTTAATATTTTGTAACGATTATAATTAAGAAGTGCTCATTGACTGATATATGTGTCATGTAATAAGAAAACCATCGTTATGTTATACTAAATATGCCCTCAAGTATTTGGGTTAATTTACATTTCTTTAGCTTTATCTCATACATTTATTTAAAATACAAACACCAAAATAAAAACGTTCTCAGTCGACTCATGATCAGTCTCAGCCTGAGGACTGTTCTTAATACATTCTTATAATTTTGGGTTAATCTCAGCAGCTGAGCTCCGCTGAAAAAAAACTGCTTAAAACATTGAAGGAAGTTTTGAATAAAATAGCTAATAAAAAGGAGGAAGGGATGGGCAAAACGGATGAAGATTAAAATGGGTTTCAATTGCGGTTTTTGAAAACTGTTCAGCCTAACAGTTTTTCAAAGTTTATCTCCGTTGTTTGTAACTTTAATTGTTTATGCTTGATCGACCTTTTTTGTCGCGAGTTGCGTTGTTTAAAAGTAATTTTTGAGTTAACGAGTCGCATGGTGAGTTCACTACACTAGGGAGGTTAAGAAACGACCACGGCAACGGCAACGCCAAAAAGCAGTATTGTTATATAGCTGGAGTTTTTCCCGCTACAGCGCACCCATTCATTGGTTAGTTCATAGTCACATGGCATTAACAATGAAGCTGTTTACCGCCAAATGCCATGAGCGGGCAACATTGCGAAAACTATTACGTCAAACGGGGAACAGTTCACTGTTACCCGCCAAATGTTGACCGCTGTTGCACGTGTTCAGAGCGTGCAGTTGAAGGTGGCCTGATGTTGTCGCTGGAATCTGGGCGCTTCTTTCAAAATGTTTGACCCATTTGTTTTGCTATATAACAAATCACTTAATGATTGGTCCCTCGGGAAACAGTTCATTTTGTTTCCCTCGAATCTCAATGTTTCCCTCGGCTGCGCCTCGGGGAAACATTGAGATTCTCGGGAAACAAAATGAACAGTTTCCCTTGGGACCAGTCATTAAGTGTTTAATATTGTTGGTTGAAAGAACCAGAATGATCGTGCTGCACGTGCGGTACGCATTTTCGAACACTTCTCTCCCGTGCCCGTCAAAAAAAGAGGGAGTTTAAGCAACGACGACGGCTACGGCTACGGCAACTCCACGAAGCAAGAATATTATTGGTTAAAAAAGGAAAAATACTCGTGCTGCACGTGCTGTACGTGCAGCTTTCTGCCGTACTCCACAAAACAACAACGTGAAATCACCAAATTGTAGGTTTTCACGACAACGTGAGTATATAACAATGAAACAGTCATTTTCTGTTTTGACTTTTAAACCGTTCGTAACCATTCAGTTACAGGATAGTTCGCCTGTATTGTACAAGGTGAACAAGACAGAATATTCGCGAAATACTTGCGATAGCGCTAAGTTATATTTTGGGCTGACGTTGTCGTTGCCGTAGGCGTCGTCTTTACTTAAACTCCCTAATGAAACAGTCATTTTCTGTTTTGACTTTTAAACCGTTCGTACCCATTCAGTTACAGAATAGTTCGCCTGTATTGTACAAGATGAACGAGACGGAATATTCGCGAAATACGTGCGATAGCGATAAGTTATATTTTGGGCTGACGTTTTCGTTGCCGTAGGCGTCGTCTTTACTTAAACTCCCTAATGAAACAGTCATTTTCTGTTTTGACTTTTAAACCGTTCGTACCCATTCAGTTACAGGATAGTTCGCCTGTATTGTACAAGGTGAACAAGACGGAATATTCGCGAAATACTTGCAATAGCGCTAAGTTATATTTTGGGCTGACGTTTTCGTTGCCGTAGGCGTCGTCTTTACTTAAACTCCCTGCAACTTGAATTGAGCAGGTTTTGACGACAAATTGGACAAACTACAGTGAATCCTTCAGGCTCAATCTTTATCTAGCATCCGTCCGTACCAATCCATTTTTAGGACACTTCGCCCATATTGAATAATCTGAATAATCATGAAGTACTTAGAATAGCTCAAACTTGTAATTATTTTGAAGTGACGTTTTCGTCGCCCGTAGCCCGGTCGTCGAGGTTTCTTAGGGCCGATTTACACGGTACGATTTTTGTCGCATGCAACAAGCTCACAACAGGCCTACGACATTACTTACGATTGTCGCAGCGTTTTAAAACATGTTTTAAAATGGTACGTCATTTTTTCTGACGTACACGTCAATCATAAGTCATGTCAAAGGACTGTCCTAAGCTTGTCTCATGCGACAAAAATCGTACTATGTAAAACGGCCCTTAGAGCGCATTCGATTGACCCTATTGCGGAATAAGAATACGTGGAGTGATGATTTAAAACTAGATATGTGTGGCGTTTTGCAGAAACACAGATAATAAAGCTATGTTAAAAATAGCATTTTAGCGGATGTTTGACAATATTAATATGAATCTCCGCAAAAACAAAGGACTTGTAACTTCTATTCCATGTATTCCTATTCCGGTGGAATACGGTCATTCGAACGCGCCCTTAAACTCACTACTACTTAACGTTCAAATGCATGGCGAGTAGAGACGAGTATCTGGTAAAATTAACACAAGGGCAATTTGATCGCCTGATGGTTTTAATTTGGCGATGCGTTTCCGTGGAAATGGGTCCTTTGCAGCTGGCGATCACATGGTACAAAAACTGTCTTACTGAAGAGCAAATTGCACCTTGGGGCATCTAAAGCAATGCAACTTAATTTCAATTTTCTTCATTTTAGATGTCCCAGTGGACAATTTGATCTCCAGTATGGCCGTTTTCGTACCATGTGATTACTAGCTGCAAAAGGCACATTCAAAGTAAAGAAAAGCAGTATCTCTGCAGAATATCACTTTTATAGGACGGTCACATATCCAAAGGAGCTTTTTGAAAAGTGAAAGGAACTTCCTTTTCTCATTGACTTTTTTCTTTGCGTTTTCAGCTTTCTTTTTTCGCTCTGCAATGAGTGCGGTAAGTCTAGTCCTTGAGTTTCTTTTGTTTGTAATATAGGAATATTGACTTGGTGATAGACAACTGATTTTAAAAGGTAGATATTCAGTCAACCTGTCATCGGATTCAAACTTTTCGTCACAAGGGGAGGTCTTACTTTTATTCTTTTCAGCCGAAATGCAATTTAGAAGGAGCAAAAAACTACTGTGGGATTTTGAGACCCAAAAAAGATAGAAGGTCATACGAGGTTCTGTCGTATTTCTGTATAAAAGATTACAGACCTCTTCCGGTGGAGGGTGAAGTTCTTTCCTATTGAAAGGCAAGGCAGGGGTTTGTTACCATAGATCACGCGCAAGAAAATTTGGGCGACAATGTTACTTCCTCCAACTATTGGGATGAAAATCCTACAATGGTCTTCACGCTAGTTGCACCATAACGCCTTTAACTTAATCGTTCATCAGTCATGTTATGCATATCTTTGCATATGATCCGCTATTGTGTTTCTACCAAGCCATAACTGGTGCGTTGTAAATCATGGCCACCACGTTTGTAACTCGCTGTAACTGACCTTTGCTGTTGTTGTTTAGGCTCTCCTCTGTCTGGACTCTAAGCTTGCAATACGTGTCTACAAATTGGTTGAAAAAGAAGACAACATTCGTTATCTCGGTGATAAACATGGTCTGTTCTAGTAAGTACAAAAACAACCTTGTTCTTGAAACAATTTGTTGATTTGGGTATGTCACCATATCGGTCACCTTTTAGTTTTAAGCCTCGTTTACACGAGCAAGTTTTCCTTGACAAGGAAAATAGCTCGTGTAAATAGGGTAAAGGGACGTGGAAAAAGTGTCAAGGATAAAAGTTTTTCATGCAAACGGACGAGAAGGAAAATGTGGCAAGGAGAAGGCAAGGAGTGTTAATGAGATTAGTTCCCAGTATCAAGCTCATGCTCATTGCTGTCAAAATATGCAAAATGGCGGCTAACACGAAACGACGAACTAGAGAATGGAACATTGTTTTACATGTACTCGTTGAATAGCAAGTACTGCGGGCACAGGCTAAACTTGTCAAGGATAACAACTTGTTCATTGTCTGCGCGAGAAATGATTCCTTTTCAAGGAAAACACTTCAAGGAAAACTTGTTGATCATTTACGCGAGCAATGATAATTGTCAAGGAAACTGACTTTCTGTTGGTAAACGGGGCTTTAATCGTGAGTTATCGGGGCAAGCCAAACAAAAGAGTAAACTTTTGTTTGACATAAATATGTACAATGTACAAGTAATAAACAAATAAGAACAAAACGGAAAAAACCAAGGATACTTGACACAGCTGCTGAAGATGATTCCGTATTATTCAGTTTGCATTTCTGTTTTGATTGTTGCATCATCTGCACATTTCCTTACCAAACAAGATATTTGTTAGTGGTTTTTTTGAGAAATTATATTGAAATATCTGTCTCCTTTGTAAGCCACGAGTTGTTATGGGCATGCCAATAGCCTGTAGTACTGATTTTGAAAACTGGTTTTCATCTTTCAGCTCTGCATTTCTTCTGGCTCTTACATCAACTGACACTGACTTTTCTGTTATTTACGACTACTATAAAGAAATTGTACCACATGTAAGTTTTGCTGTTGGCGTTTTACGCATGACTGTTTGCACATCAGTCACCCTAAGTGTTCTGTGCTCACAAAGGTTGCAAAATATATTTTTAAGTTTTAAACTTACGTAGGTAACGAAACAAGGTGAATATGTTACAACGTTTTTGTGAAACGTAAAAATAACTTAAAGGCCGCGAGTGTCAAAGGAGACGGTCTCGTGGGTTTTTTCACTCCCTCTCCCCCAAAAAGTGTCCGTGATAGACCCCCAAGAGATCTTTTCTCTTAGCTATCTACTGTTATGAAAAGTCGTTGACGTCTTTCCCAATAAAGGTTGGTTCACATTCCTTTAAGAAGACTGCTTTATTAACTCGTTTGACGAAACCAAATCTTTGTCTCATGCACACACTGACACAGCGCCACGCTTCTTCGCAACCTAAACGCTTTAGCCACTTTGTCAAGCTCTCGACGCTACCCGCCCCGGTTACCTAGGCTGTTTTACGCGTAAGGATCAATTGAAAATGTACGAAAGGTGAATGTATTATAGACTCAACTATTTAATTATGCTTTATTGTTCCTATTTGGCTCCGTCATCACGTTGTTTTTGTGGTTTTTTTTCCATATATTGTAGAGGTTCAGGCCAAAGGAGCACATCTACACATCGCTCTTCAACTTGGCTCACAGGACAAACAACCCAGGAATTGTCAAAAGATTTTATGACGGTGATTGGTTAACTTTCTTTCCTGTCTGTTTTTTCAATGAATTTCTGGTGATGAATCAATGATCATTTTTTGTTCATGTATTACAATAAATACTCTTGAGCTTGATAAGATAGATATCAACTTAATAGAGATGCTTTTCAACTGAGCGCTGTAAATGAATGAAGCACTTACTTAATCAAGCAAATAAAAGTGGACGCAGACTTTCAATTTAGCGAATCATAACTCAAGTGCAGCCCGCGCACAGCATGTTCACTATTAGTTCACGCGATTGACTGTGCAGTGCCATCGAGTTCATTATTAATTCGCGTGATTGGCTGAGAATGTGACAGGGGGAATCGAATATCGTTGTCAAACAAACCAATGCAATCGTAGAGTTTGCGATACACACTCAACAGATAACTGTGTTCAAAACTGTTATTAGGGGCTGTAAGATCTACGAGGGAGACTGGAACGACGACGTCACTTCGAAATATGACGTTGCACAATCGGAAATCTTTCGTTCACCTCGTACAATGTTGACAAAGTATCCAGAGAATCAATTTGTACAGTGAGCGGATTCAGAGTAAAAATAGTGCTAAAAAAGAGAATGAAAGGTTCACATTTACATGCTCACGTTGTCGTCAAGATTTTAAATCAGTTTCAAGTTAGTGATTTTACGTCGTTGTGATGCAGAGCACCCCAAACATTTTTGCCAAAGTGCATGCCGCAAGTAAAGTCTGCTACGAGCCTAGTGGCCCATCAGGCCGGCGCTTATCTCCGGTTACTGTAGCATGAAGCGACTAGGAGTAGTTCTACCCCCAGCAGTAAAGTGTCTTGCCCAAGAACAGAATACAATGACCCGGCCAGGGCTCGAACCTGGACTGCTCGATCCAGAGTCCAGCGCCCTAACCGTTAGGCCACACCGCCTCCCACGCATGCCACAAGTGCAGCACGTCGTTTCTTTAACTCCCTATTTTCGAAGGGTCGCTTTTGGCCCAGTTTATGAAACTGATAGTAAGAATATCTTTGTTTAATCTTGGAACCTGAAAAACAAGCAAGACGACATCAAAAGATGGTGCTGTTTGTATATGTAGTTCGTGTCTTTCAAGAACCTTTATTGTGTTAGGTGGCACTACCGACTAGATCACGACAGAAAAACGGCAACCACTCGGCGCAACCAAAGAGGTCATTTGCTGACTGAGAATATTTGAGAAATACACCAAAATGCCTAATGACCATTTCTTGCTTTAACAGATATGCGGAAATATCGGGTACAGTTGACAATGCAAGTAGCTACAGCTTTGTTTAGAGCGATGGGAGGAGCAAAAGACCCAAAGGTTAGTTGTATTCTGTCTGAAATTGGCCATGGGCTCCCAGATTAGTAGCGTGTGTGTGTGTGTGGTGTTTGTGCATCCGCGAAAGCAAAAGTTCCCTTGGAAATTGTGTTCCTTGCGGTTGACCTTACCTTTCTAATAGTATATAAAGCAACCCTTATTTCAGTGGCACGAAGGTTTTTGCAGTTCGTTAAGCAACTGATGTGATCCTGGACTTGATTGAATTTGAAAATAATGCATAAATGAAGGAAACATGCAGACAATCTTTCTCGCTACTTCAGTACTTGTCAATCGGGCAGTTTGTAAACTTTTATCATTCCCGCCTCTGGTGTGATCGGAATCATAATAGGGACCTGATCAGTTTTTATTGTCCTTTCGTGTATCCGTATGGAAAGAAAGAAACTGTTACAATTGCATTTTACAAATGCAAATGTTATTGTAATGTTAGTAGGAATTGGCATCATAAGTGACATTGTTATTAATGTAAGTTGAACTGTTTGTAAGTAAATAAATGTTATTATTGTTTGTATTGCTAGTATTGTTTAAAAAATGAAGTATATAAAAATGTTAATAATAAAAATAAAAATAACAAGAAACTGTGACACAGATCTGTCATAAATGGCATTTTGCGAACTCGATTCACCTGTTTGAATGAACTTTATTTAAGTGTCAACTGTTTAGCATTGAGGCACTAATTGAAGACGCCGTACAGAAATCACATCTAATATCAAATCGTAGTTTGGTTATTACATTAAAGGGAAAGTTACTAAATGCTGAATTATGCGCTTATAAAGAGAGCAGTATTTTGACTAATTCGGGAACCTCTCTTTGCAGCGAAACTTTAATGGCCTTCCCAATCATGTTTGAATACCTTGTATTCAAAAACCTTTAGTCATACTCTTTTTTGATCGTTTTCTTTCCCTGCTGTATTTTAATCTTTCAGCACATCGAGGCAAATGTTCCGTTAATGCTTGATGTCTTACGTTGGATGAAGATGTATCGAGTCGAGTGAGTGTCCAATGTTGTGTTGCTTTATTTCAAGCTTGAATCTTGAATAAAAATTACAAACAATTTGAAAAGAACCTATAGACAGCTACCCTTCCCGCCCCCGCCCCCACCCCAAACTTGCTCAGAGGTATGAAGATTCTCGGAAGCCAATGAACAGTTTTTCAAGAAGAAGAAAAAGAATTGTACGCTTTTAACTATTTGTCTCTTCCTTTGCCAACTACAATTTACACGTTCGGCATGGAAAAACTTTTGGATATTATGATAACGGATCACGGTTATAATAAAATCATGATATTTTCTTATTCTTATAAGGTCAAAATCGTTCATGGCATACAAAAATTGAATCGGGTAATTATGGTTTTCCTGTAGGGTTTTGACGCAATTGGCTGATTCTAAGCCCTGGCCAAACCAGAGCGTGAGGTGACGAGAACTCTCATCCACTCTCGGCTACTCTCATCAACTCTCGAGAGCTCTCGTCAAATTTGAACCTGCTCAAGTTTTTCATGAGAGTTGGTGACAGTTTTGTCTTGTTTGGCCGCGCACGAGAGTTTGAGAGAAAGAGTCAGTTTGCGGTCAGCAGTTGTTGTTTTTTTTTTCCAGCAGTCTTAGATAAAAAAGTAAAAATTAATAATATGGCGTCGGATACGGGGACCAAGGCTGAATATACCGGCTGGTTAGTCGCCATATTTAAGTCAGAAAGGGTTTTCCCAGGGTGGCTCCCAGGCTGTCACTTTTGTTTGCGCGTGAAACTCTCGACAAACTCTCGTCAACTCTCGCTCTTGTTTGACCACCTCTTGATCACTCGCATCGACTCTCATGAGCTCAAAAGAGTTTCAGCTCTCATCAACTCTCGCTCTCGTTTGGCCGGGGCTTTAGATAAGCAGATTCAGTTGGACATGAACGTACTCATCAAAATTTTCTTTTTACAGGATTACTCATGTTCACATCACCCAGCTTATTCGGATGTTATGTAGAAATAACCAGCTAGAGGATGCCTGGTAAGTCGTGAGCTAAGAGAGAAAAAAGGTCGAAGCAAACTTGAATGTTATTAATGTTTCCTGAGAGCGACAAATGTCCACTGATCTTTTTCGGGAAGTTGGAAACGGAGAACGTTTTTTCATAACCACTTCAACAACAAACCGATAACTGAACGGTTTCCAATTTTGTAAACAGTAATCAAACAGTATTTCACGGAAAATGTTCTTCCTTTTTTTTTCAGGCAAGCGTTGAATATGTTCGCAAAGAACAAGGTTCCCATTCCAACGTAAGTGACATTTTCTGAAGGAAAAAAGCAAAGAGCAGTACTAGTTAAAAGGAACCCATAAATCAACTTGCACTATTTCCTGTATTCTGGAAAGAAGGCATTTGAAGCAAATATGTCAAAAACGAGTGAGAGTGTTTCATCAGGGTTTACGAAAGCACTCTGCCTTCGGCACTCGCACTCGATTTGATATATAACTTCACAAAGTCATTAATAATTCATAAGGGTATTAGCCAGTCGGAGTTCCCCATTTTGGTCAGGTGTATGTATCTTGATACCCAATCAAACTACAGATCAAGAAAGGCCGAGTTAGTTCAAAAGCTGATCAAGGCACTTGAATTTAAATGAACCTTTATGCTAATAAACTACGGGAAAAAACACATTTGAATAAACTACCCGCACAATTCAACAAAAGCTTAAGCATTACCTTTCATCATTAGCGTCCAGAGGATAAAAACGAATTTGGACACCCAATAGTTTAGCGAAAGAGCATCCATTTCAGCAATGTCTGCACTCAAGGCTTGAACCTTGTGTAGTTGTAGTCTTTGAAAAGTCCACCGCAATCTAAAACCGGCGCTTGTATCTCTCTTAACCTCTACCATTCGGCAAAAATGTTCACAGCCCAATTATATATTTTTAGATTAGACCTATTCACATTGAATGTTCGTCAAAACATAAATCCCGATCTTAATCTTTGTAAGCAACGCATACAGAGTAATTATTATTCTCCACATAGTTTTAGTGTCCTACGAAATCGGTTGTTTTCTTCTTCTTCGAATGACGATTTCAAGTTTTCTTTGCTTCATAATAACGTTAGGAGCTTAAGGCACAATTTGGAAGATCTCCAAGTGCATCTACTTGATGAGCTAGGACACCATTTTAGTGTTATTGGAGTCTCCGAAACGCTTGAAAAGTTTTCCACCTCAATAAATCAATCTTTGTTATGTGTAACTTCAACATAAGTCTCCTGGGTGTTGAAACATGCAATTACGCATATAATTTTTTGCTTTCTATACAAAGCTTTTCTCTTACTCCGACTATTGATAAACCTACACATGTTTATAAGAATACCGCAACATTGATCGATAACATTTTAGTCAACAAATTGGATGTGGGGATTTATAGTGGCAACATTGTATCTGATATCAGTGATCACTAATCGCAATTTTGCATCTTTCAAAAAATTAAAGAGGGACGAATGAGAGTGAGAAAAAAAAGATGGGCGGTTTTTCTCGTTTCTCAGAAAACAGTTTTGTTGACGAGCTTTCTCAGATCGATAGGGATTCTGTCTCCGGCGCTCAGAATGACGCAGATCACTCCTTTTCTACTCTCTGTAGCAAAATTACTAACCTTCTAGACAAACATGCCCCTTACAGTACACTGGCCCAACGTCAAGCCAAACAGATGTTAAAACCTTGGATTACACGAGGGCTAAGAAAATCAATCAAAGTGAAGAAGCGCCATTATCATTCTGGTAGTAAAGCTGTGTATAAAATGTATAGAAACAAAATATTAATTATTTCTCGCCTGAGCAAGAAACTCTACTATCTTAATTATTTCAGTCATAACTTAACTAATATGAAGAACACCTGGGCTGGTATTAATTCTTTAATTAATAACAAAAGAAAGCATTTCAAGCATATTTCCTCAATCATTCATCCAGATAGTAAAGTCACAACTAATGATTGCAGTAAAATTTCAAACATCTTTAATAGCTTCTTTTCTTCCGTTAAACCAAACCTAGCGTCTAAACGACCTTCAACTAATCGTGAATTTATTGATTATATGTCTAATAGCTTCGATAAATCTTTCTTCAGAAATTGAGATTGAAATACTTTCCATTTCTCTCAACGAAGCTCACGGGTTGTATTCCTGTCCTACAAGATTCTACATTCTGTAAGACACCTTTTATCCAAACCTTTAGCTGACATGATCAAGTCAGTCAGTCAGGGTGTGTACCCTTCAAAGCTAGAGCATGCGAAAGTTCTACCAGTCTATAAATCTGATCATGAGACTGACCCTGGAAACTATCGACCAATTTCTTTTTTATCCAATTTTAATCATATTTTTGAAAAAGCAATGTTCAAACGTCTTAGAGCGAGTTTCAATTTAGTGTCGTAAAACCAAAAGCTAAGTTTTTACTTTGGCCAATCAAAAAGGAGGGAGACCATGCAGTAAACCAATCAAAACTTGAAGCAAATTACACGTAGCCGACACAACGCGCGGGGAAATGTGCACGCATGAGCCACGATTGGTTTTGGTTTCACTTCTAATTGGTTGAAAAAGTGGCGCGAGAATTTTGAACCAATCACTGAGTGAAGTGATCATAAAAAGCAATTCGCTAATTACTTTTGACATTCAATTGAAACCCGCTCTAAAATCTCCTTGACCAAAACGAAATTCTTTTCACATCGTAATATGGCTTTAGAGATAAATACTCTACACGACATGCGATCCTTGATATTGTTAATACTGTACAAAGTAATATGGACAAGAAATTATACACCTGTGAAATTTTCATTGACTTCAAAAAAAGCATTCTATACTAGACTGGTAATTCAGGTAATTATATTAGCATTCCCCTCTATAATAAGATGCAAAAGGCTAGCGTTTCCTCGCCATGCCGAGTCTTGAAACCAAAATTCAGTGGCTTAAATTTGAGATTTCTCCATCATCATCATTCGCGTTTCTTCTTTCCCTGTGGTATTCTCGATTGGTTGAAATTCCAGTTTAACTCAGACCCTGCTGCGAAGAAATCAGACAAGACTCATAACTGAAGTGAACACGATTTTTGATCATGACAACAGACACACGACCTTTCATGGTGAAACTGATCATGCAAGTTGGTTTTTTTATTGTTTTCAGTTATACTGCTCTTAATGACATTTTAGTAAAGGCAAGTCAAGAAAAGGACGAAGACAAAGTTAAAGTGAGTATCCACATTAAGAGTTAGAGCCACGTTCTTAAAAACGAAACTTGGGAAAATTCTCGAGTTTTTTGAATGGAATGATAGTCAATGTGAAAGAAATTATGGTTAAGCCTAGTTCCCACTAGCGACATAACGATCACGAACATAACGCTGTTATGTCGCTTATGTCTTAGTGGGAACGTCCAGAAACATAATCATAGGCGCCCTTATGATCAACATAATCATAATCATAAGAAAATGATCGACCATTTTCTCATGATTATGATTATGGCTTTGACTATGACTATGTCGACTAACGACATAATGAGAAACATAATGACGTAACGGGGTCATTGTGTTTTGGCCAATGAAAGTCTAGGACCAGTACTTTCGGGTCGGTTCATTTTCAAGATGGCGGCCAGCTTCGAGGAAAAGCTTTACGTTTTTAGAGCGGCCGTCCCCACTAGAACATAAGAAGCTTATGTTTATGTTTATGATTATTATTATGCTTATGATCCTTATGTCGCCAGTGGGAACTAAGCTTTACCGTACAGATGAAAACTAATGTAAGTATATCTGTTTAAAAGTGTCTGCCGGCCTTCAGTAGTTCATTCCCGAGACCTTAAGCTAATTACCTCTTCTCGCAATACAAATTCTTCTCAGGCCGGAGCACTCCCAAGCTGGCATTTTTGGTGCTTATAGTTCTTTCAAGCTTAGCGATATAAAAATTTTGTTTACGAGTAAATGCTCCCTCTCCTGGCCAAAACCTGCTCCAGTCAAGGGTGGGGAACTGCTGACATATGGCAGTCTCCAATAACACCTCAATTTCCACTCTCAATTTGAACGCATTTTCTTCAATCGAACACGTTGGAAGATTGAGATACCAAAGGAAGAGTCACATGTGAGATGTGTGCTGTCTGCCTCACATTCAAATAAACGGTTTTTTTTTCCGATATTATTGTCAAACGCTCTCAGATCTCATGTACTTAAATGCGCACTGTTTTGTTTGGTTTGACTATGTTCACAGGCGATCTTTGAAATGATGGCAAAGTATGGATACAATCTCAACCGGAAAAGACGTCTTGCACTCTATGATAGCACTAAGATTCCTACTGTTGAAAGGTATCAAGGGATAGACTTATTTGTTTCCAGGTTGAGATCTTTGCATCCCGTTCACGGTTAATTAAACTTATTAAGATATCTTGAGTATTGGACCAGTCATTTGTATATAAATGATATGCCTAAATGCTCCAATATCTTAGATTGCACCTTTTTTCTGCTGATACAAACTTGTTTCTCAGTAATCCTAACATTCTAAGTCTAGAAACCAACTTAAATGTTGAACTAGAAAAGGTGAGCCAGTGGCTATATGCTAACAAATTATCTTTGAATATTGAAAAAAACTAGCTTTGTGGTATTCCATTCTCCGCAAAGAAGAATAGTTCATAAGTTGAATCTTAGTATCTCCAATATGTCTGTTAAATCTGATAATCAAGTTAAATATTTAGGACTCATTTTTGATTCTAATTTGAACTGGAAACCTTACTTACACGAATTGAGCAAGAAGATTTCAAGAGGCATTGGAGTACTATCTAAATTAGATATCATGTAAACAGAAATATCTTACTTCAATTATATTATTCACTTATTTACCCCTTCCTCACCTACGGTATATGAATATGGGGCAATACTTATGGCTCTACTCTCAGACCTTTAGTAATTCTTCAAAAGAGAGCAATGCGTACTATAACTTTTTCGGAACCAGATGAACACTCTGAGCCTCTTTTTAAGGAATTAGATATTCTTAAATTAACTGATCTTGTCACTCTTTACAATGCACTCCTCATGTATCACTATCACTATAATCTTCTTCCATCTTCCTTTGAAATTTTTTTCCAAACAGTAGCATCCGTACACCAATACAATACTAGGTTTGCTTCTAAATCAACTTATTATATCAATACCATCAAAACAAACTATGGTAAATTCAACTTTCGCTTTGCAGCTGCAGCTGCATTTAACTCGTGCCCCTTAAAACATTTTAAAACAAAGTAAAGTTTAACATCTTATAGTCTTATTGTTTATGAGATTTTAGCTGGCATATATTTATTCATTCCTTTATTTATTCATTTATTTATTTTTTCTTTTCGTCTTCTTTCTTTGACTAATCAACTGCTTTGCTCTAGCTTTAGTGCCAACCTATCCCCTATAATTAAACATTACTAGTTTTACTCACCTTGATAAGCGTTTTAGTTATTCTTAGTAAATGTTACCTTTTTTTGTATCAATAGATTATGTTGTAAATGAAGTTCGCTCAAACCAGTTTTAACACTTGAAAGAAACGTTCTTATTAGAAGCATTGACACTACAACACTTTATCACTTAACAGCAATGTTATGGTACTATATCAAACACCAATTATTGCTAAAAAAGATTGGGTCCTTTTTTCGACGTTGAAGTTACCATGGCAACAGGAAAGCCCTGCAAAAGCACCCCATATTTTGGCTTTAGCTGCTCATATCTCAAAAACGAACTAGGTGACCCCGATTTTTTATTTCTGAAATGTAATCAGCATGCCAAAATGAAACTTTCTGCAAAGGTTAAAAAAATTATGTGGAGGGGATTTAGAGCCACTTTATCTAATTGAAAATTTAAGGTAGCTCTGAATCCGCTCCACAGAATTTCTTTAAGCTTTGCAGAGAGTTTCATCTTGGCCTGCTGATCACTTTTATGCCATAAAAATTTGGGGTCACCTAGTTAGTTTTTCAGATATGAGCAACTAAAGCCAAAATATAGGGTGTTTTTGCAAGGCTTTCCTGTTACCATGGTAAATTGTTAAGTCACAAAAATTACTGCAGCTTGTTCAGCAATAATTGATGTTTTACATGGTACCATAACATTGATGTTAGGTGATAAAGTGTTGTAGAGTCAATTCCTCTAATAACAAGGTGTCTTGAAAGTGTTGAAACTGCTTTGAGCCACCTTAGGTTTAACGTTTATTTGGTAATAAAGCTGGTGTTGTTGTTGTTGTCGTTTTTGTCTACTTGATCAACTCAAATCATGTTACTGGAGCACTAATTGACTGCACTGTAAATAAACAATCCAAGCCGATAAATGAATTGAGACATGCATGCACTTTTCGTGTTTTTATCTATAACCAGTATGTTGCATGCGAAAATCGTCCCTCTCCACCCTTACTCAGTTTTGAATGTCCACACGTTTGTTGTTGAGTATCATCAGCTTAGTTGGGGTGAATGTTGATTGGAGGGAAAAGGGGGCATAGGTACGAGGTGGTCGCGAATTGGAGAGAGTCGTGTACAAGTGTGTCCCAATGTTATCAAAAGCTAAAGAAAGCCAGCATATTTCTCTGAAAGAAAGAACCAAAACCTAAAATGCGCGGGAGAGAATCTTTCATCGGTACTGCGGAACTTGGGAAACCGGCCTTTAGTCTGTCACAACCAGTGGATATCGTTTTCCGTTCACCTAGATTCCTTGCATAAACGTTTAATATTTGTTTCAAACGCAGGTACGCACACACCTACCAGACGTAGACAGGCACTCGCAAAGAAAAATAAAATTAACTCATTATTTAGTGGTCAACTGAAGAAATGTACTAGTTTTTATTAGAAAACTACCCTTTTTTACTCGATACGTGGGATTGAGATTAAGTAGTTGGCTACAGTAACCCTAGTTGTGAATTACATGTATGTTGAACCTGATTTGTTTTTTGTTTTAAAAGGAGGCGAATAGATGAGCTGTTCAGTGACATGTCAGTTCTTGGTAAGTTGGCCAGAGAGAGGATCATCTCAGCTTGAGCGTACTTGCCATACGGCTGAAAATTAAATTAGAGAAATTATGTTGTTTAAGTTCTTTCACTATTAAACTTAAGGTTGTTTCCAAGGTGATTTTTGTGGTTAATAACCCTGTTATCTCGCACACCTTCATCCCAAATGTTCCCAATTTTAGCATGATTTTGTTTTCAGTCAACTAACATGGTAAGCTCGAAAGCAGGGCCAAGTTTGAAAGAAACGAAATGATGTTAAAATACTCCTTCTTTAATAGGCTTTATGCAAGATGACGTCATGCTCAAAAATTCGCCACCAAGCCTCGTTTGCACAAAATTATTCACATCATTGGGACATGCAATACTGTTCGCACGTGGGTTTCTTTACAAGTTTGCTCCTTTGGGATTCAGCTCAAGCTAAAGTTTACAAGTTTGATTTTCGAGATCGACGCTTGGTGGTGAAATACTCAGCTACTCAGATGTCATCACGCATAAGGGCTATTCGTCTTGTTTTAATCTCAGACGAACGACGCAGACAGTATTTTCCTGAAAAGCAAGAAGAGACGAGTCAAGACTTTAGGCTGGTACTACTTACGTATTTCTTTTTACTCTCGTGTTAGTGTTTTGTACATCCATTTGCACAGGCGCTACCAGCAGCACTCCCGACATCGTCCAGTTTTGCGTGTTTTGTGTTTTTGAACAACGTGGACGATAGTAGTACTTCAAACGTTTGATCAAACAAGCAGAAACATTTGATCGCCTTTTGATTACGGAAGGGTAGGCAGAAACTGTTGTTGATAATGTTGGACAGCTGTGGTATTGGCCAAGTGTAAAATGAAACATTGCATGCGCAAACTGTTCTGATGGAGTATCGTTAAACAGGGTAGAGGAAGTCGTGTAAGAAATTCAGGGAAACCAAAGCACAACAGACTGTTTTAATAGAGGAAATAACGAACGTCTCGGGTGATCGGCCACTGAGCGATTGGGAAAACGTGTAAAGCAAATATCATAGAATTGGTTCTGTTTTCAAGTATTAAAGCAGGAAAATGACGAGATCAGCTGCCATGTTTTTCCAACCAAAACAGACATCAAGGTGGAGGCCATGATGACCGACGACCGCCAGGTTGGCTCAGTTGGTTGAGCATCGGATTTTGTGCGGGAGGTCACATGATCAAAACGCAGGGTCTTTAAATAACTGAAGCTTTGCTATAACATCTGCAAAGGGAGAGACTAGTCTTCTCAGATAAGCATGATAGACCGTAGGCCCCCGGCTCAGAACCCATCAATTTTCATAACCCTGTGGGAGGTAAAAGATCCCACCCACTATTCGCCAAGGAGAGGGCATAACGCCCGGTGTTGGGGTCTGTCCTCCGCCTGGTTGGGAGAGTAAATGCTCAAAGATCCAGATTTGTAAGGGAGTATGTGTCCTATTGTTGCCTCTCAAAGTGGGCATTGTCCCTTATTCCATAAATACACAAATCCACAAATACGAATACTGAGCAACGTACTTCATGAAGAGATCATTCTGAAAAAAAAATCCGAGTTCTTCTTTGCAGGAGTCGAATGTACGGTTTTCCGATTATTAGTTCGGTTGCTCTACCACCGAGCTATAGGAACCTCAAGGGAGCCAGTCAGTTGTCACCTGAACTTAGTTTAATAGGATATCGTAGGTTCGACTCCCACAATCGAACACTTGGGTATTTTCCGAGTATCCCCGATTCACCGTCGGACAAAGTTAACTATTCTCCTTTCACCAGGGTTGAAATCCAACATCTTCCTCATTACAATGTAATTTATTGTTGCAGTTTAACGAGTGACAATCATGGCACAGAACAAGGCTATTCAAAGCTCTAGCGAAGCAGGAATGCCGTATCCATAAACAGTACTACACAGGACGCAAGATCCCTTACGATGATTTCACAATCCTCTGCCAAGATAAAAACAAAGGGAACTGAGCAATACATTTGCAACTTGGCCACTGGCTAGGAACAACTTTGCACTGCATTTTTATAAATAGTGTTGTTATTGGTAAAGTTTTTATCATTCTTGACATTTTGCTTCCATGCGAATTCTTGAGTTGAACCATTCATTGCACGCAAGTGTGATAAGCCACACCACCACAATTGAAGCAATGGATCAAAGTGTGATATTTTCGTACCTACTACTAAATCGATTCTAGATCAGCTGGTGGTTTGTATCACAACCATCAGAGATACATAGATGTATGACTGATGATAGAAAGTTAACATGGTACAGTGTCGTGTCG
>NC_090885.1:42936203-42956203 GCF_036669925.1 Montipora capricornis
TTCCCAGATCCCATCGTGTTACTTAGCCGGCACGGCCTGAAGACCCAGATTCTAGGCCTTCCGGAGTTCATATATGAGTCGTCAATAGTACTAAAAATGGCGGCGCTCAGAAGTATTACATTCGAAGAGTCTCTATGTGAAAGTGTGTCCCTTCATGTCTAACAGAAAGAAGGAATATAAGTAATATCGTACTATTAAACAAAGACACTCTGATCATGGCTGGCCGGCTAAGAGAAACGATGGGATGTTACCCACTTCGATTCCCGTGTCCTTTCACGTCACGCTCGGAGTGAAGACTTGCTTGCGAAAAGGCAATAACAGACTAAAAGGAGAGCAAGGGTATCTACTTTTCATAAATTTTATACGCGACGGACGTTTAAAGTTTTAAAAATGCTCTGACATCATAAGAACAACAAGCGAGGACCATCCCGTAAATGGGTGCGACCCTTTGCCGTGTCCTGTAACGTCATCGTATTGTTCCCATATAAACCCCGTTCTCTGGTACTCTCTCAACATATTACGAATTAAATTAAGGCGTAAGTCTGTATAAATCTCTTTAGCCATGCTCTGATATGGCCCCGCAAAACTAGCGTAATAATTCAGAGCTCTAACTGCTAAGTAGTTGATGTTGATCCAGATAGCTCCTCTCCAATAAGGCGCATCGTGCTCAGTGTTGTATGTCTTATAGATGGAGTTACTTTGTGATAAAGATCTTAATCCATATTCGCTCCAAAGTCGTTCAGGATCTCTCAAATCCTTCAAGACTTTTTCCAGCTTGGGAGACGCAGGGTCTAAGATTTGCAGCAGGAAGGGGAACAGGCTGACATAGCCGAGAGCATTCACAAACTTGAGAGATGGACCTTGTTTAGAAGTCACGATACGAACCGTTTTCTTCGGACTCCCTGGTTGCGAGGGTTGAATAGCACGTTGAACAAGCTTTACAAACTTGGTATGATTACCATAATCACTATATGATTCTGCCTTGGACGACCAATGATACTTGTCGAGCAGCTTGTTGTCAGAGAGATAGTCACTGGTGGACTTATAGAGCAAAGCATCAGATTTCTCACTGACAGCCTCAGCAATATCGGCCATCAAACCAGCGGCAAATGACATCCAGCAACGTAAATCCACGTGTCTTTCATCATCCGAAGGGTGTGATGCGCGTGGATAATCATCCAAACCAGAGGTCAGTGTCTTGGGATTCAACTCCTTATCCGTCTTGGCATCTCGCCCATGCCACCTATAAGTGGATGGTAGTTTTCCCAACTGTGTGGTATTAAACCAGTTAAACCAAGCCTTTAACCGAGGAAATATCTTGCGCAGGTATCTTTCATCCAAGACGCCCTTATCCACCATGGACTTGATAGGAAGAATCAGAGTTGGCGGGTTGGCGTTTTCGTTGTGTTGCACAACAAAATCGGATGGGACTTTTGTCCGAGCTTCGTCGCCAAGAATTTGTTCCCTTGGAATCCAACCTTCTATATTTATCAAGTCTAGCCAGTGGCCGATGATGTCCTTACTGATGCTTTCATCCCATTGGCTGATGAGTAGCTGATGAAATCCCTCATCCCACAGAAATCCACGAGGAAAAAAGGGGCGTGAAGGCACTGCAGTGTACAAGGCGCTATTCCAGTAATCTACTGGCTTCTTGAAGTAACGTGAAATCACCTTTGAACTTCCATAGAAATATCCGATTCCCCCGATCATGTTGCTAAGAGCTGCTTGGGCAAAGCGTACTTCTTCGTTGGTGAAGCCTTCAGAGGTCAAAGTAAACTTCTCTTCAAATTTCTTATCAAACTGATCGCTGTAGTGGTTTCTAAGACTTTCAAATGCAGGACCCAATAGTCTGTCTCCTCTTGTAAGAAAACTCCCAGACTCAAATGCGATCTCTACGTCAAAAGGAAGCTGAAGTGTCCAATGCTGAACAAATAAGTTTGTTGGCAATTCTCTCCCATCTTCGTCACGACTAGTTACACGCCCAGGTAACCGCACTAACTGCAATTTTTCAGTCCCTTTTAGCTTCTTCGCTAGTCCCATATTGCGTATAACAACATCCTTAACTGAATGCACATTTGGAGTATGAGCCGCCAAAAAGGAGGAATATATAATCTTCAAGGGGCGTGAAAAATGCAGTGTGAATGAGCCTAATTCAGGTGAATTGCCTTGCAGTGCTGTAAACATGTTCTTCTCTACAGCAGGCTTCATTTGAACTTGTCCTTCATGAGTAGCATAGAACATTAATGACACCACCTGGTTTAGGTTGCCCTGCATATGGAAAACACGATAGAAAGAAAAGTAACTCAAAGGATATAATTCTCTTGATATGATGCACTGGTGTTTAAACTGCCATAGTCTTTTTTTTTTTTTTTTGCAACCAGAATCTTGTAATCGGACCCTTGTAAAAAGTTGAAATCAATCAATCAATTTAACCAGAGGTGAAAACTAAGGATTCATTCACACTTCATTGACTCTTTTTCACTGGTGTTGTTTGAATCATGCGTAGACTTACCAGAAATTATCATTGGATATAACGGATAACCAGAATATAGTAATATTGTGACTTGGTTTCTGTATGTTACCCTTTCTTGATATGATCAAGTGTAAGTTAAAAGTGTAAGTGAAAATTGCCAATACCTAGCAAGAAAATGCTATAGTTACTGTATATGAAATTCTATAGTTATATGAAATGAATAACCACTATACTGATACTGAGAAAAGCCAAACCAAGGGAAAATTTTCAAATCTTGATGAAGTTTAAAGGTCAATATTTGTTTTACTAACACAAGAACATTGAGTGGCTCCCATCTCCTAAGCTGACTGAAAAGCAGCCCATTTGTCCATACAATATTGCAATTGGTCACAAGAATAAACTACTACAATTTCCATTTTCACCATGAGTTTATCACCTTTCCACAGGCAGCCCAGTGCATTGTCTATCAGGAGTGGTCAGATTTCAAGGCAAGTGCCGTAACCACTGGGCCACACTGCCTCCTAAAAATTACTCTGAAATTAAACATGACCCCATGGGAAATCAAATGAGAATTCAAGCCCCAAGTACACTTTTGTGATACAGTGGAATTAAGTCTTATTTGTTATAACATTCACTATTGTTTATTCCTACCTTTTAGCATTTGCTGATGCTCTTACACTTTGGTTGATTTGATCATTATTAGCCAATAGCCCTTTTCACAGTTAGTTTTTCTCATTTGCATTACAATATAATCTAGCATGTATGTGAGGCAATTTTGGGCTATTTTGTAGTTTTAACCCGAAATTGCCAAGCATCCATGTTACATTACATTGTAATGCAAATGAGAAAAGCTAACCGTGAAAAGGGCTATTCTATATAAAAAAAAACCATAATAATCTTTGTTTGTCCCTGCAAATTTTTTCATAAGCATTGTTTCAAGTTTCTCTTGGGACCATTGCAAGTCACAACAGAAAATAAAAACAAATGCTTACGCAAAATTTTGAAGGGACAAACAAAGAATATTATGGTATTTTGGATATTGGCTAATTGATTGCTGATTCAACACTTCCTTCCCTATGATCTTTCAAATCTTTCTGATATTTTTGGCCATTCTATGATATCATTGGTTTAGGTTTGACACCTCATTTTATCAAATGATTTACCCATAATAATGATAATTTTGAGTCCCACTTACCATTTCCCTCCCTGAAATCCTCACTGTCCAGTCCCCTCCATGGTCTCCTCCCATTCTCTTTACAAAGTCTGTATTCAATGCAAAATCCATATCAACTATTTCTTGTGATCCAAAGTTGGTGCCATCATGCTTGAGCCAGCCATACTTGCGGAGCCCATCCGATTGTTCACAAGTGTGACGAATATTCATTTCTCCATTAGGTGCAAAGTGTGGGAACCACATCAAACCTGTCATGAGCGACTGGGGACTACGTGTTCTGTTGAGACAACAAAAATTAATCAAAATTAATGGATAGTCCATATCTTATCAAACTCGATACAAAAAAGGCGTCATTTATACAAGCTCAATCCATTTTTTAACATTATTTTACAAACAGATTTAAAAAACACTGTGGTATTATATATACAGAAGTAAGTTCATCAATCCACTGCCCAAGTTTTTTCTCAATCTGGTGAGTAAACCTTCTTACAGTGTTGCCCTCAAGAATAACCATAATGTGACAAAGACAGAGCTTGTAAAAAAATTTAACAAACTCCATCCCCAACACCTTTCCAACATAAGCACAAAATTCCTCCAGTTTATATCCCCTGGAGAATTTTAATGATAAGCTCCTAGAAGGATCCTACTTCATACAAAGTATAGTATGATCAATTTGTCAAGATTCTAGCCCACACTGCATTCCCTTTTCCAAGCTTTTTCTTTCCACCTTGTTATATCTGTTTTGATCCGGATCCTAGATCACAGGGAGATGTTTTTCACACCTCATAAATTGTGCTGTCAATCAAGATTTCTCTCAGTGAAAATGATTTTTTTCACATGTATCTGTTATAGGTTGTCTTCACTGTTTTTCTGTCTATTTTCTTTCAAAAGAATAACCAAACAGCCTACTTAAATAGTCCATTTTACAGTTGCGTGCTTGGTTACCTGGCCTATGAATGAAAGTGAGGGTGGAGTTGACCTTGTTTTGATAGAAAGCTTGTTGCTTTTCTTATGTAAATGAAAGGAGGGAGGTCTGTATCATAACAAGGTCAACACCAGCCTCACTTTCATTTAAAGCTAGTTAAGTAAGCACACAACTGTAAAGAGGTCTATTGAATAACCGCAATGTATGAACTCAACAATAAAAAATAATTGAGACCCACCTTCCTGCTTGCTACGTATAAATAATCCATAAAATACCTACCTCATTCCAAAGTATAAATTTGTGCGATAACTCCCCCAAAAGCGGGTCATATCACTCTCAGTCCTGTTTATCACTAAGGGTGCGTTGAGTGGCGTGTAAAGACGTGCGGAAAGTTTGTAATTCCAGAGTTTGTAAGCTCCTAATCCACACAAAGTGAAGCCAACAACAACGGCTGCTAAGAGAAGGAATAAAGTGACAGAAGATTCGTTTTCACGGCGACGCGTGAACTTTGTCTTATTGGAGTGATCTTTGATTGAATCTAAATGAGGTCTGCCTTTTCGTTGCCGCACCATTATTGAAAAAAACCCAAAAAGAAACTGGGAAACACCGTTGAGAAACGCTCCAAGTCTTCTACAAAGAATCCGCCGAATCCGCCATGTTGCAACCATATGACCGCGTGATAAGTTTGAACTGAAAAAGACTGGACATTACTCTTTCCCTAGGTACTTCATGTATCCCCTATTATAGTGTATTTAAATTATAATGTGACACCTCGTTCTCCTGCAGCCTCGTCTGGAGTGTCGTCTGGAGCGGTGATGATTCAGCTACTCCCGTCCGGGCTAGGGGACCTACTAGGGTTAATTTCACAACAATGCGTATGTTCTCGCCTCGATCGGTTTTTTTAGTCACTTCTAATATGCGAGTTCACGCTCTTAAGTGCATCATGGGTAATCAGGGCAAGATGGAGAGAAATTCAAAGATTTGTGTGGAAGTTCAAAACTATGAAGAGTATTCATCATACGTAATTTTAGGTTTATTTATTTTCCAAAACAGAAGATATGCGCTCAAATATGCGGCAGAATAAAACTAGGGAGAATGGCTATTGTAGAAACTATTTCGTTAAACATTTTTTCTCCCATACATTTCCTGTAATTCCAAAGGCTCAAAATTACAGAGAATGTATGGAGACAAAAACGCAATATTTAGGAATTCCAAAGAATAGATACCAAGTTCAGTTTATTTCAGTTGTGAACTTACACTCATTTGTTTGGTTTATGAAGGCGAAAGTCTATAAAGTAGACTCATGTACTGTTCCGGGGGGAAATGGTTAATAATCCACTGGATTACTCAAATCGTATAATTTTCTTAGTGTCTTTTTATTCGATCTACAAAGGAAAATATTACATAATTTCAGCTTCTATAAACTACAATAAAATACGGACTACGGCGCTTAATTTCAACAGATCTCATATCATCGATCACTTACTTCTGTGACGATATCCAGTAGATTAAACAGTCCTCAAACTTCGGTACTACAGGTTAGCAGAAATATAAAAACAGGTTGGTGAACAAACAGGCTAGCATAGATCCGTTGGAAAATGTCCCAGAAAAAGTGAACTTTTTTCGAGTTATCCGGTCTAAATAATGTTACTAATCTTAAGGTAATCAAATGTCAATCAAGGAATCAATTAACAGAATCAAATAATCTATTTTTTAACAAAACATGTACAGTTAATTTTTCTTTGAATTTCCATACAAACCTTTGAATAGGCCATTTCCGAATTGCTGTTTGCCTCGGTTTCGAAGTGAGTCTTGGTGCTCAACTATTGTAAGGGAAATGAGTTTGATTTGCATAAGAATACGCAACTCATTTCCATTTGAATGGCTGTGCACCAGGACTCGCTATGAAATTGAGGCATGCAGCAACTCGGAAATGGGCTATTTCCCGCCATGTTGCCCTGATTACCCGCGATGCACTCAAGAGCGTGAACTGGTCCACAAGCGCGCGTTGGATATGAGATGATAGATAGCAAGCGATGCACGTAGCGCCGAGTTGGCTATGAGCACCTCATATCCAATAAGCGCGCGTGTAATAATTGTTTTATTACTAGTGTATCTAAAGACCTTCTCTAAAATATAGTAATGCTGCGGAACATTTTGTTTCTACTGATTCATGTACACTTTCTTTTAAAAATAAGAATCTTGTTTTTCCGGCCTAAGCTGAATTAATATTCTTATTTTTCTGCCGATTTTCTGCTGAAAATATTCTTGTATTATTCTTAAATGACATTTCCGTTTTAGAATATGTATTGGTATATGATCAATTACAAGTGTTCGGTGTCTAGATCTGTATCGCATTACATTGTGAACGTGCTCCGTCGCTTTTCGTTGCAATAAGCGAGGTCAAGATGTCACGCCAGACGACACCATTCTTCTCAACTTTTCGAATTGTCACGACTGGACTGGATCTAGCTTGAAATGGAGGCTAATGCGAACAAATCATTTCAAATGCAAATTACTTTGCCCGCATTAGCTTCCATTTCATGCTAGATCCAGTCCAACCGTTAGAATACGAAACTGGCCTAATACACCCATCACATCAAGCCACTGATCCAACGTACACCGACGAGAAGATTGCCCAAGGTTGCTTGCTTCAAAACTCTGGAATTTAGAAAAATGCATTTCTCACAGAAACACTGTGATGGAAACGAAAGTACTCGATTTTGTTTCAACTCTTTTAGAGAAAGAAATAATTTTCTAAGTTTAAGTTTAAAATTTATAATGGTATGGTATTTACAAATTTCAACGCACAAAATTATATCGTTGTTTCAGCCTCGGGTTTATTCTTCATCAACTGGTCACAATTTAAAATGGGATCATTTTGAAATTTTATTCTTAAAATTTCGCAAATTTCAGTCTCGATATTCGTATAAAATATATTAGAAGTTAGTAAAGCACAAGGTATTTTTACTCGTGGTAGTCGAAATGTGAATTAAAGTCATAAAATTTAATCACCACTGGAAACGAAGTCATTCTTCCCTGCGATATTCGGAAGTTTGATGGGTGGAAGCTAAATGCAGTTTGGCGATTATTTGGCAAAATTGTGAAAATGGGGGTAAGAAAGTATGGAAGTTGACTTTTATGTTTCTGAACGCTGAAACATTAGTGGCATGTAGAACTGTGCGCAAAGAGATTTATATGCGAGGGACTTAATCTAGATTTGGAATTGTTATGAGTTTTCATTCTTACATCATGTGTAGTTTGAGCGAATATATACGGGACCAAGTGCTTAGGCAATCTCTAGAGTGTTTGGCGGCGTTCTACTCAAATGCAATGCATTTTGGTAAAAAGTGCATGAATGGCGCAGTGCATTCTGGCTAATTATGATGCATTCTGGGAAATAGGAGTGAATTTGAGAATTCCTCCTACCCTCTCATGAATCCAGAATACGTTGCTGCTCCCAGAAAACGCCCACAAATTCTGGATAAATCTTCCCTACTTTATTTTGTAAAAAAAGAAAAACTGATGCGTACAGTTACTGATATTTGTGGAGCGTGGTATAATAGCTCATATACCATAATGGCTAAGCCAATCAAAACTCTAGAATTGCATTATCCAATTATCTATTTTTTTAATAATACCTTCTATAGCTTTCTAATGTTTACCATAATTATTCTCCCAATCCCCTCAGTTTTTATTTGCTTCTTCCTTCGAAACAAGATGTCTGCGAAGGTGTCTGCGTTCGCACAGAGCCCGGCGTTTCATTTTCCCTGGAGATTAAAAATTTCTCCAAGAAGTTCGCTCGCCTTTCTTCCATTGACAATATACTGTACAAATCAGCTTCCAAAAATGATGGAAAAATTTCCCTCCGGGTCGTTATTAAAACTTATAACCACAAGGTTTCTGACGGCGATGGAAAAAGATTTTTCTTCACGGAACGTGATTATTGAAAAAAGATCAGCAAAATAAAAATCCAACTTATTCTGAACGCGTCGAGAGGGAACGTCAACCAATAATACCATTCTCGTTCCCAGAGTTCTTTGTTTCTTTTGGTCTCGTGGTAGGAGAAACGAGACACTCTGGAAGCGACTCTGGTTGCAGAGACTCGTTAGCGCATGCGGAATAGCCAAGAATGTATTTGCTTATGCTCTTATGTTTTTCTTATGGAGGGAGTGACAGTCCTGCTTTAACTTTTGTAATGACTGCACTTTGAAGCCGGATAAGGTGAAGCTTTGAAAGAAACACTAATTTTACTGAAATTAAAAAATTTAGTATGCAGTCGCTGTGCAGAAGCGAGACTGCCTGTGTATTTTGCCCATTGGGTTTGGTTACGGGGAAACTGATGCACTACTTTTTTTGGAGTGGTCAGCGCCATTTTTGCAAGCTTTATTTATCTTTGGGGACGAGAATGTCAAGATCGCGTAAAAATTCCTACCTTTGGAACGGGAAGTGCGGAGTAATTTATCACTAAATTATTTGTGCGCATTCAGGTTTTCTTAGCCACTGGAAAAAAATCGAATTTTCCTTGCAACCCGGAATCACTCGTAACGTTAAGTTAAAGCGAGTGGCTCTGAGGACGAGAATACAATAATACCAGTTAATGAGGAATACACTGAATGGTTTTCTCAAGCTTTTTAAAGTTTTGTACCATGTCTGAATTTCAATGGAGAGCACACAACGGCGAACGATGGCGAAAGGAATGTTATTGAAATCTAAGCGGATATCAACAACAAATTAAGTCTCGGATTCCCTGCAGACGCATTGTGTCATTTCCGAAAGAACCTTTCAAGGGGCTGGTTTGAAAAAGCACGAGCCCTAGGCAGGGTTCGGGCACTTTTTGGGACCAAAAAGTCAAGGACTTTTCAAGAACTTTCAAGGACACATTTCCCATTTCTCAAGGACTCAATGTAGTGCAAATTTCAATGTATAATAATGTATAATGATGTTCAAAAATAACGAAATTGGGATATGCCTCCCCGACAGGAGATCTCTATGTTTCTTTTTTGTTCTTCAACAACACGAGAAATTTTGTCTTTAAGGTGTTTGTGCGGTTGCTCCTTAAACTATGTTTCTTCCCATTTCAAGTGACTTGTGAGAGCAGACTCTCCCAGACTGGAAATGTCAACATCCCCCATGCACACAGTACATCAGGCATTTCAATTGCTTGTCAACGTTTACTTTCCGTATGCACTCTTTATACAATGGATTCTGTAGTCACATGGAGCTGAAAACAGACTTCCCCATCGATTTAGCTTTTAGCTTGTTTCCCGCAAAACCAGAAAGGTCAAGAAAGCACACGCCTTTCAAATTCCCGCTCATTCGAGAAAGCATGAATAGCACAAAGCATTTCATTGGTTCTTAGCGCTGCATATGTTAACCAATACGAGAAAAGATTACAATGAAGAAAATAATAAAATAAAAAATCGAACAAAAGAAAAATCGAGGGCTTGCTGAACGCTAAGTGAAGCGTATAAGTAGTCCTTTTAATTTGCTTTCTGCTATTTTAATTTTTTTATTGCCTGCGCTGGTGCCAGTTAGGTTTGGGAAATTTAATTCGGACTTTGAGATCACTTATACAAAACAGCCCGAAGAAGCACCCAGGATCAATGCCAGTGTAGCCTGATTCTCAGACGGTCTAGGTCGCGGACCGTCTGAGAAGTAAGGCCCGGGCCAAACGTCGAGCTTGACATGAGACGAATTGAATGGTAGTTTGGGTCGACCTAACTAGTACTGCAGACTGTATATATCGAGGCCAAAATACACATTGTCCTAAAAATTTCAAAATTATGAAATTTTCGTCTCATCATAGTTATTAGAGGGGGACTATGGTTTCATGAGCAGTTCGAAATTTGTCGCATACTCGATCTTCACACGTTCTAGGCAGACAAATGGACCGTGTTAATCATGAACTCAATTCGTTCTATTTAGTTCGCCTCATGTAAGGAGGTCTGGCCCGTGCTAATCGCCCATTTCGCTATTTTCACCAATCCCGGCCCATAATATATAGTTAGTTCATTTTGGAGGGTTACTTGCATTAAAACAATGGATACCCAGTTCACAGAAGCATGATACAGCCCCAAGAGTAAATGTAATGTATTGTTTTTATGTAAAGACCTCCCAAAACGAATTGCAGTATGGGATGGGGGAAACAGTGAACTGTGAGCAGGCCGGTTGAGAAAATCCCGCCTGCTACCGGAATTGAACCAATCACATTAGAGGATTTGTTAAATAAATCACAATTAACGCGTTGGCGAGAACGAGGATACTGTGAAAATAAATCCTTGCAATCGTGTTGCGCCAGACAAAAAGAAAAACTAAACAAAACCATTCTTTAGAGCGGCATTAGATCCAGATGAAAGGGTACTCTTACCATATTTTTCGTTTTGTTAAGTAAGAGTGCAAGTCTTACTCTCCAAAATAACGTAAACTAAACTTACGCAAAAGCTAGTTGGCACCGAGAATGACAGACGTAGAATGACGGGAATATCCCGCCAAACCTTGAAATAGTCCTAAACTACCCCATAACCACCTAAGTGCCTCTGTATCGCGCCGACAGAATATTCTATTTCTGACCAATTCCTTCCCACTCGACCGTCAGAAATTAAACTTGTGTTCATTTCGACTGAAAATGTCTGGATGTTGTGGGACGTGAATGGAGAGTGTAATCTACAGGTACAATGTAACAGGTCAGTTTACATCCGTGCACTAGAAATGTCACCATGATGTTCGTTCCTTCGAAGTATAATTACTTAGACATTACAGAAAAACAATCTTTCGAAAGAGTGAAAGAAAATCAGTTTTTCACACTATTGTGATGGCACAATGATCACGGAACTGTCATTGTATGCAACATCAGCCAACTTGTTTACTTTTATACGAATCGCTCTGACGAAGGGCTAACGCTCGAAACGTCAGCTTTTAGAATCTCTGTACGGTGGTCAATTTACATTATCAACTCCGTTGATAAACCAAATTTTTGTATACTACTTCCCCACCGACGCAGCACCACAGTTTCTTTAGAAACTACCCCTTCATTCATTTGTTTACTTTTATGACTGCCTCCAGGTTATAATGCCTTGTCAGGTGAAATTCAACCATTAAAGGACACTTTATTGCTGTTATCTGCTCTCTTAACAGTGTTTAAGTAACTTTACTTCCATAAAGGGCTTTGATAAACGAAGGTGCCCTCAAGAATAGCCAAAGCTAAAGAAAAGGGAGGATCGTAAGGAGCGAAAACTCAACCCACCTGGTCAAGAAACTACTGAGATATGAACGTTTAACATGTAAAAGGCGTTTACATTTGAAAACCGCTCTATCGTAAAACCAAACCCAAAGTAATTACTTTGGCTAATCAAAAAGGACGGAGACAATCCAGAAAACCAATCAAAACTAAGTAATTACACGTAGCCGACACATAGCGCGGGAAAATGTGCACGCGCGAGCCACATTGGTTTTGGTTTCACTTCTGATTGGTTGAGAAAGTGGCGTGAGAACTTTGAACCAATCAAAAAAGTAATTTGCTAATTACTTTCGACACTCAATTGAAAACCGCTCTAAGCACAACAGACTGTTAATACTGTTACTAGCCAGTACCGTAAGACCAATGTCCAGCTCGCAAACAAATGACCGTTTTCTTTAAACTTGAATCTATAAATATCTTGATTTTGTAGGGCTTATTTAACACTATTCTGACCAAAAAACAGCGTCTTTGTTGAAAAGGGCTGTGTCAAGGTAGTGCATTTGATGCTGTGTATGTTTACCAATTACCCACCCCTATTCGCTATGCAACTTTACGTTAACCAAGAAATTACTTTAAACAAGACAACTAAAAGCTTCGTGACACAAAATGTCTGTCTACCATACCGTACATAATTTAAGTTACAAACAACTGAGATAAACTTTGAAAAACTGTTTGGCTAAACACTTGTCAAAAGCTCCAGTTGCAATCCATTTCAGCCTTCTTCAATTTTACCCATCTCTGGCTCCTTTTGTATTTCCTGTTTTATTCAAACCTTCTTTCAATGTTTTCGGTAGTTATAATTTAAGTTTCGCTTGAGATGGTTGCCAGGTCCTCCCAGCACCAATTTCCAGAAATGCACCTAATTATTAGATACACGCTCAATTTTGACATCCAACACGAAGTGTCTGAGCCTTTGCTACTTATTTCCATCAATAAGGAAGAGTAAAGGTCAGCGTTACTTTAGCCGAGGGTAAATGTAGCTGTTTATCCTTACTCGAGGAGGAGCATTTAAGGACAATTTGTGACTTTAATTGTTGAAGTTGGGGAGAAGGACTTACACCTGGTTCCTAGTCACTAAACGTGGCGAAATATCAAGACACAGCCCCTTATTATTATTATTATTATTATTATTATTATTATTATTATTATTATTATTATTATTATTATTATTATTATTATTATTATTATTATTATTATTATTATTACCAAAGAAAGTACCTTGCCCCGCAAATAGCTAATCGTGACGGAGAAAGGCGAAGAAAGAACACAACGGACAATACGCTTAAAGACAACTACAATAAGTCTACACACGTAATCTACAGCTAAAAGGAGTAATACAGATTACAAGGAAGTTGATTAACTTCAAATACACTAATGAGGGTTGAATACTTTCAAATCAAAAGGCCAAAAGCGAGAGAAAATAGCACTACTCACTGTATGATGGTAAGGCCTTTTAGTCAATGCAGCTTCTTTACTTAAAGTGACCCCGCCAAATTTCTTTGAAAACAGCAGTTACTGAACTGCTTTGCAATGCGAAAATTCTTCAAAACAAGGAAAACATAGCAAGTAGCAATGTACAATTAGGAAAAGAACCATTCCCCTCACAGCAACTTCCCCTAGGTCAAATGAGTTACTTGCTTAACATTATTTGAGTAGATGAAAATAAAAAGCAAATTTCAAGGTCCAAAACGCATAGAATATTCTTGTTATACATGGAAAAATTCGTCTTGAAAGCAGAAAACATTTTTTTCCAGCAACGAGACTTTAACTGATATCTCAATAAGTCTTCAATAAAATATCCTTGTTTTGTAGTGATCAAATGTTGACATCTTTGTATTTTTTCCACAACAAGTTACAATAGATCCCAACAACACAAAATAAATTGTGCCTTTTTTTCCCCTGATATTTCACTGTGGTTGAAGAAATTTAGTAAAATAAACAAATCCATCACACGCTTCCTTGCGGCAGATCCTATGACAGGAATTGGTCCATTTCCCAGATAATATCAACAAAAGGCTGCTTTCCTTTTCTGTCTCCAAAAAAATGATTTTTGCACAGCATCAGCAAGAAAACAACAAAGCTCCTGTAACATCTTCCCCTTAGAAGCCACTGAAATCTTACAGCTTAAACATCATGAAAATAACAAAACACCTTGTTATTTTCACTATTAATAGCTGTTTTAATAACAGCTTTAAGCCAACAGCATCTGTCTACAGCCTACGGCATCCATTTACTGAAGTAACAGACTGACATTTGTGTACACCAGTAAGCCCAAAAAGAATGGGATCAGTGAGATCCCAGCTACATATAATCTCAGGACCGCTCTGTACACAAATACTTTATCCGCAATAATTTCTGAGAATGACCTCATAATGCAAATGGCTCTTTATCAAGAACAAGCATTATTTTGTACTAATATGTCAGTCCTATGTACAGCTACTGACTGGATTTTTCCAATCAATCCATCTGATGTAGATAATTTCAACTGGAAGGTTGAATCAGACAAGTCAGAATGTCTTGCGATGAATTGCTCTGGACCCTTCATCGTCATACTCTTTTTTAGAGACCCACATCTTCTTAAAAGTGTCTAAGGAAGCTAAAATGGAGCCTCTGAAAGAAAATATTAATATTAAACAATTATTATTCGTTATTACTATTTTTGGACTATAAATGTCCAAAATACAGAGCAAGTTTCTTGTAAATAAGTTAGCAGGTCTACAAAGCATTCAATTACACGAAAATGATTTCATAAATTCTCAAGGCCGGATTTAATCAAGGGGCAGTACAGTGGCAATACGAATGTTATTGTAAGCAGGATAACCTTACCCAATCCATGTCGAGTATAGTCTTTCTTGAGGAGCAGAAATCTAATAAAAGGAAAATCCATGCAAATGAATGGTTTTAGAAGTCACTTGTCATCCCTTAATAATATTATCATTGATCGATGATGAAGATTACGATGGTGATGATGATGATGATGATGATGATGATGAAAGAAGAAACAACCAGAGGAATCAATTTTTTTACTTTGGGTTACAACTGCGCAAATACAAGAAAATTAATAATAATAAAAAGGTCTAAGTTCACATTGAAAGAAAGCAGTGGTTATGACACCACCGCACAATCCCCTGCTCTCAGTCTCTCAATTAGCTACAGTAACTGTAAAACATAATTTCAAAACCAAAAATAACTTTTTTGAATCATAATAAAAAATGTCTTGAATCAACTCTGATTAATAGACATTTGTAATGACCCAAAACAAATGTGGGAAGTCAGCTGATCATGTTGTCATCCACACAAAAATACTTGAGAGATAAACCTCCTGAGACAATTTCTGTATGCTAAAATGCTACCCTTTTAAAATCTTTAAGAATACATGTAATTTATTTCTGACAGTGTTTCCCCTTGATTAATGCCTATGCTACTCCCTGTCATGAATGATGAAAATCTCATACCCTGATCTTGATATCTTTTGGTGCAAGTTTCTTTACTTCACTTAACAGCCGATCACCAAATCCTGCCAAAGTAACAGGACAGAGTCATAATTATCATAAAATTAATAAATATAGTACATAGACGTAAGAGATGGCAAAAAATGGTTACTAATCTGTAAAAATCTATGTCCCCTCTGTCAATTAAGCGTGCAAAAGATTAATCGTAATAAAGATTAACTCTGATATTACCTTTGAACAGTGTTGAACCACCAGACAGCACAATATTTGAATAAAGGACTCGTCTGAGATCCATATCTGATTTTTGAATAGCAAATGCTAGTACCTATGCAAAGATAAATAACCAATGTAATATAAATGTACTTTTCATGGTTTTTGCATCTGTAGTGTTCACTGTTACTGGATGGAAACAGAGCCTATGAAAATCCCTACAACATTTAATAATCACTAGAGCATTGTCAAAGAGAGATATAATTATGTTTCAGTAGAGATCATTGTCCTAACCTCATGGATTCCTTCACACTCTTCACCAACCAGATCAGGTCTAAATAACAGTTCTGGTGCTCTGAAACGTGCAGGGCCAACCTAAATTCACAAAATGAATGTTTTTAGATCTTCCACAACAGGGTTCACCAGTAAGTACATGCACATTAATAATATTAAGGATACATTTTATTCTAGAGAGAAATTTGAGATCTATATCATATCACAAATAATTTTTGCTGGCTACATAATTCTCAAGTCCATTGCAATACCCAGCAAAGATGGCTGCCAGTGACTTGGGAGAGCCCTCAGCTTAAAGGATCACTTTCATCTCTATTTTATCTACAACCCACATTTAAACATACCGTACACATTTACTTTATTAAGTCCTTTCATGAAACACATAATTTATGAAACCATTACATTGACCTGCTCCCAACTACATGAAAGTGGCTTCATAGCTCAGTTTGTAGAGCATTGTACCAGTATTGCAGAGGTTGCAGGTTCGAATCCTGTTGAAGTCACCTGAATTTTTCAGGTGTCTATAATAGACAAGTATTGCTTAAATTATCCACTTAATTATGTTATGGCCCATCTTTATTCTAGATACACAACCAAATGAACAGCAAAATCATTGTTCACCCAAGTTCATCCAGACGGATTGTGTGTCTTATATAGTTTGTCCCATCTTAACACAAGAGATGCATAATTTGCCTGGACAGATTATGTCTCTAGTATAAAAACGGCCATTGACACTGACATTTTGAACTTGACAATGCTTTATGAGGATGGCAAAATGTTGTTTGTTATTAATTTTGCTAGTTTGGTATCTGCATCACCTTGATTTCACAACGAAAAAGTCATTATCACTTTTTCTTTTTCCAACATTACCTCCAACATGCTTCCATCTGGTAATACATACTGAATTCTTTCGCCTTCAATTGATTCCTGTTGAGTAGAAGTTTAAATACATTTCTGAACTATAAAAATCATAATACATGTATTATGTTCAAAAAACTCATTTTAAAATAATTGTATATAATGTTGATTTAAGTGGTAATAATGAGCCTAAGATCTATCAATGCTGTGTTTTCACCTCTTTCCGTGGGTCTAATGCCAGGTAACAAACACGCTGAAATGAAATTCAAAATTCTACATTAGGTGATTCATAATGTAATAAATCTAAAACAAAAGATCCACCAATTCAGTTAAGAGGAAATTATGAAATATCACTCACGAAACATGTGCATTACTCCAGTAAAAGTTGAAAAAGGAAATGTACGTTTGTTGAATATTTTGCGGATTCATTCATGAATGCAAGGTGACATTGTGGCTTACATATCAATTTAGTTTTCCATGCCTGATGCACTTTCAAAAAATTGGGAAAACCAAAATGTCAGCAAAATTTTCTAAAATGTTTCTCTCTCTTGTAAGATTTTGTTGTGCTCAGTCTGAATTCACTTCAGCATTAAACTTTGATGTAACAATAATTATTTTCTACCTCTCCGCCGAAGTGAAGGGAGATTTCCAGATTTCTTTGGTCACTGGAACATTTGCCGGCTAAGAAACAGTTCATTAATAATAAAAATAATAATAATAATAATAATAATAATAATAATAATAATAATAATGATGATGACGATGATGATAATAATAATAATAATCATACAATAATCATACTTATTTTTTGAGAACGCTGCCAGATATTCAAGATCTACATGTATTAGAGCCGCTGGAGAACGCCATATCTAGGGTGCTTATCCCTGCAATTACATCTAGCATAGGTGCAGTTGGCTAGACAGGGACATTCTAGCTCTGCCAGTTCGTCTAGGGGGGCTAGGCATAACAAACCCATGTCTTGAAGCAAATTTCGAGCAATCCTCCTCTCTTAAAGTTACCACCCCCGCTGGTCCAACAAATCATGGCTCAGTCCCATCAGATACCGGATGATTCTCTTGTCAAGCCACTTCAACAGGCATTGAGGAGTGAGAGAGCAAAGGTGCTCAAGACAGGGCAGGGCACATCAGAGAGGTAGCTCCACAGAAAGTCCAGCAAACACTTGACCTTGCCGCGGACAAAGGGTCATCAATTTGGCTGATGGTACTCCCCCTTCATCAATGGGTTTTAACCTAAATAAGAGGGAGTTCCGTGACGCAATCAAATTACGCTATGATTGGCCGGTTGATGATATCCCCTCCATCTGCGTATAAGGCGACATTTTTACAGTAGACCACGCAATGATATGCAAGCGAGGTGGGTTCGTTACCCAACGTCACAATGAGCTGAGAGATTTAGAAGCCGAACTCCTGAGTATGGTATGTAGTGATGTTGAGATCAAGCCTGTCCTTCAAGATATCTCGGGAGAACAGCTAGGAAGGGGTTCTAATCGAGCTCCAGATGCGAGATTACATATCCACGTGCATGGGTTCTGGGAGAACCAACGAGCAGCATTCTTTGATGTGAGGGTCTGTCACCCTGATTCATATAGGAACCTGAAACTCCAACAAATATACCGCAATCACGAGAACGAAAAGAAGCGCCTATACTCAAGGAGGGTTTTGGACATTGAACAAGGAACTTTCACACCCCTTATTTTCACGTCAACAGGCCGTATGGGAAAGGAATGCTTGCAATACCACAGCAGACTGGCGCAGCTGATCTCTATCAAGAAAGGAGAAGATTATGCTAAACCAATTTCCTGGATAAGAGCAAGGACATCCTTCGCTTTATTAAGATCCACACTAATCTGCCTGAGAGGACACATTACTTTGGGTATGCATAAATTACATTATATCAGTAAGTGTTGCATGTACAGCACATGTAATTACCTCCTTGATGCTTCTCACTATTTCCAGTTCTGAAGACGAATGAAAGTTGAATCCTTCTTTCCTTAAAAGGAGTCTGAGAAAAGCTGTAACATCTCTGTTGGTAAATTAAGCAAACACAACAAAATAAATGATCAGCTAGCACTTTGCATTCTGCAGGTTTGTCCAATAAAACCTTAACCCCACAAAAGTAAAACAAAAGCACAGATAATTTGTCATCCCCAGAGATCTGTGGAGAAGGCAGCATGGCTTACTGGTTGGGTTTGCATGCAGTTGCTCAAGGTCAAATAACGAGCACTCCGAGCACCAACTGAATGTCCTTAGTAGTCCCTAACACACAAAAGATAGAAGTGATCCTTGCACTCATCAATTTGAGGAATTGTCTCAGTGGAGGATCCAGCCCTGGAGGTAAGGTGGGGGCCCCACTCTCAAACATTTTGTTTTTGCCCTTTCATAGTTTTGGTGGCTTTGGTCCAAAAATAAGGGGGTGGGGGGCCTCCCCTGGATCCGCCACTGTGTCTCTTACAGACAGCTGAAAAAGTCAGGTGGCTTCAATGGCATTCAAACCCATAACCTCTGCGATGCTAGCACAATGCTCCACCAACTGAGCCACAAAGCCACTCACTTGGGAGCAGGTCAATTTGTTGGGATGACAATGTGAGGATTACTTCAATCTATCTTTCGCTTATAACCCACACTTCAAATATACATTTCTTTCAGTCCCTAATACAACTCCACCCGATTGGATTTCTTAAGGCTGTTGCATTAATTTGAATCTTTCTATACACAGTGAGCTTCAACTTTAAATATCATTATGTACAAATCAGGTTCTTTCCTTCAACATGAATCTGACCTGCCGGCAATATCTGTCCTCATAATAGAATGTGGCATGGCAAAGCCTTCATAGATAGGTACTGAATGAGACACCCCATCACCAGCATCTAACACCACCCCTGTAGTGCGACCAGTAGCATATCTATAAACAACAACATACACATAGGTACACAGTGCATTTTTCTAAGCCTGTTTCAGGGCGCGACGAAAGTGCTGTCCGATAGCCCGGGGCTAGTGGAATGACTTGTCGGGCTAGCGTTTTCTTATCGTAGCTTGCCCGACGGGCAAGCACCGTTGCTTTCTCTTTTCTGGTGATAAATTGAGCTTTTATACCAAAAAGTGTGTCGCAGAAAGCTCCTGAGAGAAAAGGATAACGTTATGAGGCCAAATGAACGTAGCGTGACAACGTTTTGCGCCGCATTGTAGTTGCGTCCGTAAATAACGTCATGACTTTTTCTGCTTACATAAGCGACCGAAATATATTTTTTGAAATGACAATATTTGCCGACTGAGAGCGTGCAGTGCAAGATAATAAGTCTAATTAAATTCCAGCCAAGTCACGGTGCAGTGGATTTTCTCGGAAATTTAGGTGCG
>NC_090885.1:42968703-42981203 GCF_036669925.1 Montipora capricornis
TACTCACAAGTTTGGGAAATGATATTTGGGAATTTGATCTCCAGCAAAACCAGCCTTGATGACTCCTGATCCCTAAAAAAAGAACCGTATAGATTGCTAAAGAAATCTCCTCTCTCACCAGCAGTAATATGGTGCTGTCTAAACCCCTGGTTTGAATTTATTAAATATTGATTTAAAACTCGGTCTTACATTGTCGATCACTATGGGTTGATTTGCTATCACGTCAAACTGATCCATAGCTCAGGTCAAAATATATTAACATCTAAAAACACGAGAGGAAACAAAAATAATACACTTTCCACAGTGGAAAAATGGCAGACAAGCCTTCCCTCCACGTGACACGTTTTGTCCAATGAGATGATAGTTCGCTGTCAACTGAAGTTACTGCTAGGAAGCACTATCCAGCGGTTAAACAAAGAAGAGTAGATACCCTATGTATGGGGACTTTCAATGTGTACGGTACAATGTATGGCCCCATACATAACGTACCTACCCATAAGCGATGTCACTATGACCGGCAAGATGGCCGGTAAGCTATCAAATGGTTCATGGAATTTAGTGGCCGAAATAGGAGCACGACTGATCCTTTTCGCTATTTTTATGTAAGTAGTTCATATTCTTGTGTATTAAATCCAAAGAGGAATACATTTAGGCAGATCAAGTGTCTGTTTCACTGTTTGTGTGATGGTGAACAGTGGACGTCACTCAGTGGAGCTCTCGGTTTTTGGAGTGTAGTCGCTTTTTCTTTCAGTATAATTCGTTGATCTCTCGACGCGCGCATATCGAGACGGGATTTCAAGAAACCAACCGATGGGGCTGGACAATCTGCAAGCCAGCGAGTCATGCGAGCCATGCAAATTTCGCAGTGAAGTCTAAGCACCTATTTCAAATAACGCTGATAAACTGTTATTAAGTCTAAGCATATCTAAGCACCCATTTTAAAACGGTTAGCTTTCAATATAACTGTGTGATTCGCATGACTGGCAGCCATGGCTCGCATGCCTCGCCACAGGTAACCCAGGCTCACTGTGTGCGTCACGTAGGTATTAAAATATAGAGAACATATGAGGCGAAATTTGCTAGAAAATGGTAATAAAAATCGATAAAACTTACCATGTGGTGAGCTGTTGTTGTCTTTAATACGTACACGAAGTTTCGGGGAATATGATCCCCGTTCACCTTCCTTCATAATATAGTGACAAGGTAGGAGACGGAAGCCAGCGTCGGGACTCCGATCGACCCAAAACAAGCACGATTTTTATCGCGAAAATCAAATCCAGTCGCTAAATAAACACGCCAGGTTCGTGGAATAGGAATTTCTCTAAACCATGAATCCACTGAAGCATCTCCAGGTAGCAACGCGGAGCCACCAGACTCCGTAAAACTTGTAAGTTAACCTCCTAAAATGGCGGCCAGAAAGCGTGGTACTCACGAAGTGCCCAATTCAAAATGGCACTGAACTCTGGACGCCTGGTGACGAGTATAATAAGTTCTGGAGGAAGGGGAGTCCCAAATTGCTAAAAACAAAACTCACTGAGCAATTTGGGACTCCCCTCCCTCGAGGGAGACTTATTATACTCGTCACCAGGCGTCCAGAGTTCAGTGCCATTTTGAATTGGGCACTTCGTGAGTACCACGCTTTCTGGCCGCCATTTTAGGAGGTTAACTTACAAGTTTTACGGAGTCTGGTGGCTCCGCGTTGCTACCTGGAGATGCTTCAGTGGATTCATGGCTTAGAGAAATTCCTATTCCACGAACCTGGCGTGTTTATTTAGCGACTGGATTTGATTTTCGCGATAAAAATCGTGCTTGTTTTGCGTCGATCGGAGTCCCGACGCTGGCTTCCGTCTCCTACCTTGCCACTATATTATGAAGGAAGGTGAACGGGGACCATTTTCCCCGAAACTTCGTGTACGTATTAAAGACAACAACAGCTCACCACATGGTAAGTTTTATCGATTTTTATTACCATTTTCTAGCAAATTTTCAGACCTAAACTTCGCCTCATATGTTCTCTATATTTTAATACCTACGTGACGCACACAGTGAGCCTGGGTTACCTGTGGCCTCGCTGGCTCGCACATTGTCCAAACTCCCAACCGAGGCGTGCTAAAACCTATCAAAATCGAATTTTTGTTTTGTCTGCTTTACATTTTATGCTTTAATTTTAAGCTTAGGTTATTTAGTTCAGAAGTTTCCTTTGTTTCAGCTAATGATAATAATATGAGACAAAGGAAAATCAAAATTTAATTTTAAAGTAAGAGAAAAAATTAAACTACAAATTAAAAAAACAAAAAAGTAAATTGACAGTCTCTTTCAATAATTCCCTATTTTATTTTCAGGGTTGCTGAGGTCACCTTTTAGTTTGTTCGTGTAGAGTTCGTACTCTTGCTTTTGATCACCCTGGAGATTTTATGCACCGTTCAATACTTATCAGTTTTTGTAGAATATTCTGTGAGAGATCATCAATAGTCATTTTTTTGTTGATGCTTTAACTACACAAGATTTTTTGATGAAGTGGTATCACTTCTGTGTAATATAGCATCAAAAAAACCATCTAAGTCAGTAATTCACGAGTGATATTTATGCCAAATAGCACATAGAAGTCATGTTATCGCAATAATTTGTTTGTACTACAACCTGAGAAATTCATTATCGGCCCAGCTGGTCTGGACATCGAGCCAGGTCGATGTACTTTTCTTGTTAGTAGTTTTTTGGTTTTCTGAAATTTCTTTTAGTTCTTGACTCTCCTGAATTTCAAAGTCTGGAAATCTTTCCACCATTTTTTTTGTAATAACTCATGCAATGAGATTATTTTGTGATTTTGGTTACCATAGTACCTGTAATTTTCACATGTAGGTGTTTCAAATTAACCTGAAATACATGTACCTCTGCTCTCAGCCAATCAACTTGCAGAAATTTCTCAGGTAGTAGTATAAAGATAATAAAATTATTATGTTACTGCCCACTGTGTACTGTTGAGTCTGAACTGTAGCTTTGTATTTTCAGTATTATTATTATTATTATTATTATGGTTATTATTATTATTATTATTATTATTATTATTATTATTGATTGATTTTCTTATTGATTAATTTTCTCTAGGGTATTAGAGTATACACCAGCATTTATACGAATCATTCATGAGGAAGAAATGTGGTTATACAAAAATCCAAACTCTGAGGACACTATTTCTACCAAATTGATGTTTGTGAGTTACTGTTCTATCATTTATTGCACATGTCTACAGGGTTTTTGTTAAGCGCCAGGTGCCGGCGAAATGCGCCGGCTGGATTTTGGCTGGCGATTGTTCCATATGAAAAGGGAAACAAACGATTCTTAGTTGAATCACATGGTATCATTTGATATCAAACATAATGTTGAACTGAAAAGATTTGAATGAAATATTTTTAGAGTACCTCAAGTTTTGTTAGCTCTATGAGAAGTAAACCTGTTCAAAGGAAATGTTGTTTCGAGCGTTTGTTTACTGTTTTCTCTTTCTGTTTCTTCCTTCGCCATAATTTTGTTTCCGCAAGGCTTGGTAGCCCCACATTCAAGGCGTTGCTAAAGATTGCGAAAATTAAGATGTCGTAACCAGGCCTCCAGTACACATAGGAGGAAGATTCAGTTTCTTTATTTGAGCAAAGGTCATCAAAGATAATAATTATCTTTGATGATCTTTGCATAGAAGAGTCTTGTTGCTTTTTGTATCAAAGAGGCCTCAGGTTGCACCAGAGCGCACCAAATCAAAATTCCCGGGGAAGACCTCCCTCAACAGGGGGTGGGCCATCCCCCTTCTCTGCTAGGGTTGGCATCACCAGCCGTAGAAGGTGTGGCGCGCCTTCTATCAGCCGGCTCACCTAACTTTTCTTCCTTAGCTACTACCCTGTGTCTACCATAAGGTAGTGTAGGTCTTGAAATTAACGAAAAAATCCAGTCGCAATTTTGGGACAAAATACGAAGATTTAGTCACAATTTCGCAAATTTTATTGGCAAAATCATTGTGCTTCATAGTGTTGTCAGCAGTTTAGGAAAACAAAATATGAGCTCAGAATACTTGTTTGTAAAGAAACCGCTAAAAATGGCAAATGATCAAAGAAATAGGAATGGAGTTGACATTGCAGATTGAGAGAAAATTCATGACGATAAACAAAAAAAAAATTGTCATTTCTTTATTTATTTTAGCAAAAGTAGCAGCAAACTGGCAACTGACAACCTGTTTGTTTTGAGAGAGAGAAGGTGAAAACAAGTGGCAAATTTGTGACTTCTCCAGATATTTTAGTCGCAAAGGGAAATTTTTTATCAGGCACAACTGCAACTGTATTAGTCGCAATTTCAAGCCCTGTAGTGGTATATCATTATCATATCAAATGTTCATAAATACAGTCGAACCTTGATTATCCGGACATCGATCATCCAGACTTTCAGATTATCCGGAATTTTTTTCTTTGGTCCCATTTTATGCATGAATGTTAATAAGTTATTGTCTCAAAAACTTAAAGCGGTAAAAATTCAGGAAGCCTGCAAAAAGTTTGTTTGAAACCGTGTGTTTTTGCATTGCTTTCAGAAGATCGAAGCTTCAGATCCAAAATGCACTCTAATGTGTTCAGTTGAATTCTGATTGGTTCAAATGTTTTGTTGCCGAGGGAATGTCATGCTTGAAAGATTCTCTGTTGCATGCGTATGTTGTCGTCAAAACCTCAAATTTGGTAACTTCATGTCTTTGTTGTGCAGAGGACTGCAAACATACTTGCTAAAATCTGTGCTGCATGTGCAGCACAATTTATGCTCTTTTAACCAATGATATTGTTGTTTTGTGGCATTGTCGTAGTCATAGCCGTCAATTTTTCTTAATTAATTAACTTCCCTATTTGTGCGTGGGATGGCGCATGGGTTATGTGTAAACAAACAAAAAGAACACCAATTAAAAATTGCAAGATGATAAACAGACACCAGTAGCCCAAGCTCGATGTATGTGTATCTATACTGTATTATGCAAGAGTAGAAATATTAGGATTTGTATGGGGAAAACGGTTTTTCTAAAAATTGCCTCAGGCTTGTGTTTCTTTGTCTCTGGTACAGTTTCTGGGTCGATTAAGAGCAATTTAGGTGCTTTTTGGTTCCTCTTCTTTTCCCTCTCTGTATGGAGAGAATACATAGAGGGAAAAGAAGAGGAACCAAAAACCACCTAAATTGCTCTCAATCAAAGAAACACAAGACTGAGGCAAGGTAAGCTATTTTTTATTTTAAATCGTAAATATTCTCTTCAATTTTGAGAAAAAAAAAATGTTTTCCCCATAAAATTCCTTGTAAATTATTTCTACTCTTGTATAATACAGTGCAGACACACATACATCGAGCTTGGGCTACCTGTGAAACAGACAATTACCGGTATTTCACGTTTAGAAAAAAGGGAAAAAGCAACTTGAATGTAGCCATTGAATTTGGCATTGGCAAGCAGACAATAGTTGTCAGATGAACGGATTTTATCCATTGCTGCCGGACGTTCCAAAGAAATAGAAAGTACATGGAAGGAAGATAATGGACAGGAGGAGAAACAATTCTCCAATTCAGAAGCAGCAGAATGCTTCAAAAAATACCTTTCATGGATGGAGAGACAAAAGGACACTGTCCCGGTTCAAGTTATCCAGCTTCGTTTAATGATGGACTTCACTATGCGATCACGCTACAAATCTTTAAAACAAACTCACATGCTTCATTATTTCAGGAATAATCTTTAAGTTTTTAATTTGTTAATATTTGAAAAATTGTCAAAATTGATGTTAACCTAATTTATAGACATGTACACCTTCATGAAAGGAGACTGTTATTATTATTAATAAACAAAGATTTGTTGTCTTTATTTCTTTTGTTTACATAAAGGCCTCATTAATATTCACATTTTTGATTATCCGGACCCTCCATTATCCAAACTTTTTGCCCAAGTCCCAACGAGTCCGGATAATGGAGGTTCGACTGTACGGGTAATAGTGGGACATAACAGAATCCACACACTACAGCAGAGCAGGGCATGGAGTTCCCAGTGCTAATGTTGTCAGTCTACTGTGGTATTATTGTTATCATGGTTGGGAGGTTGGGAGGGTAAAATGCTCTGAAATACTAGCGACACCAAGCTACTTTTAAATTCAAGAGTAAGTAAAGATACAGTGAATGATCATCGTGATGGGGGAAGCTACAAATCAGTTGAAAGCAGAACAAGAGTTGGGGACAGATTCTACTCTTATGGGTGCTTCTATAGTACATTATGCAGCGTATAGCGTTTTACATGTTATGCATGGCTGGGCAATCTAGAATATTTAGTGAGTTACATGCTGTTCTGTTTACTAGAGAGAAGTCAATAAAGACTTTCCTGGTTACAGTATTTTGTGGCCCATAATTTATATGGAGCCCTTTAAAGTTGAAATTGTCATGTGGTCATTTGTTTACCACTTGCCTGGTTTCCTTGCCTTATGCTGCTCAGCCTTTGATTTTTAAAAGACTTGCCACCATTGAAAAGTAATCTTTTTATCACAATCTGACCAGATTTTAGAAAACAAGGGCCACACCAAGGACAAAAATTGAGACAAGAATTTCTAGGTGGATTAAATGCAAGATGTATAATCTGAATTTTTTTTTCAACAAAATTAATATTTCATAAAGAAATCATCTGCTGAAGTCCTTCTTGCTTATGGCTCCACCATCCCTTCTTTCAAAGCAGAATACCAGTATGCAGAATTAAATTTTCTGAAATTTACTCTAATTCTGGAGGCAAAATAATGTCTTCTAAGGCTTTTTTTTTGTTACAGGTAATTTCTGCAGTTGGTCCATGTGTTATTTTCTTTGTACTGGCAACTGTAAGAAAAGATAACATTGATGGTATACAGGCTTTTCTGGGTAAGACGTCTGCTCCCCAATGATGTTATTTAAGCTTTTTTCTACAGTATATTTGATAATTTTCTTATTATAGTAAAATATGGCAGTTGAATTAAACTATTCAATTACTATTATCATCCTCCAGCTTTTACATTAACAATTGGACTTAATGGAGTTGTCACAAATATAATAAAAGTTCTTGTGGGCAGGTGAGATCAAACTTCAAGAAAATCAATAATAATTTTATGGTATCATTTTTAAAATCATTCATGTAATTATTTTCAAATCAATTTTAAAATGTGTAATGACAAATAAATGTTGTGGGTTACTTTGTGAAGCACTAGGGTTACAGAGGATTTGACTTGGGTGCTACTGGTAATAATATTGCACTAGACAGGTTCTTTGCTTGCCAGCTACATTCACTCCGAAGTCGAGCACACTAACTATGAGGCCATCGCGCCTCCTTTTTTTCTATTATGTTTAGTTTCTTTTTGTTGTGTTCCCAAAAATCTACATGCACGTGTGTGCCTAAAATTGAAGGGTTTTGTACAGTACAGCTAGCATGTGGGACATTTATTTTTTTAGAGTTATAAGGTGTTAAAAGCAAAATTTTATACAATCAATCAGACTCATAGTGAAATGTTTATTCTATTTTAATTAATGCATGTGAATTTAATTGTAGGCCACGACCTGATTACTTTTGGCGTTGTTATCCCAATGGAGTTATTCCCCCAACCTTGAAGTGTGATGGTAATCCAGATGACATTATTGAAGGCAGAAAGAGCTTTCCTAGTGGCCATTCTTCATGTAAGTAGAATTGTTGAAGTATTAGCAGCCTTCAAATCCTATCACTGGTTCAAGGCTCCATAGTAATCAAATAAGATTATTTCCAATATTATCATCTATATGTAGTTATGTGATTACTGGTATGATGCTCCATTTCAAACTTGTAGCATCTATAGAAATTTATTTGAACTCCTCATTTTGTTGGTTGCCATGGCACAAGTAGCTTTAAAGTGCTATTGCACGTATGACCAAAAAATTAATTAAAAATTCTTCTTTTTTTTGGATTTTATAGCTACACCTGTATGTTAACATAAACCGAAGAGACCAAAGTTTTAAGCCTCTATTTCAAAAAGACACCTGTTTATTTTAACTGGAATTTTTCTAGTTAAAATTTAAAAAACGATCTCTGGCTAAAATGATTAAACACTACGAGCTTTCGACTGCCTGAACTGCAGTCTTCGATGGGTAAAATGAATGACAAGAAATCGATGAGAAAATTTAAATAAAAACGTACATTGCAAAATGATGAGAATGTAGAAAATTATGAATATTTGTTAAAAAGAATGTTGTATTGTCCAGGTAAAGGGCACGAATTGTTATCTGCGTTAGGTGTCACTGTGGTATGCCACGCTTCTAATGTTTTTCTCGTTCTAAAAGTGCCTTTGTCAATAACTGACGCATTTTCGAAATCAATGGCGTGGTTGTTGAACCAAGCATGATTAGCAATTCTAGAGCCTTTGGCCACAGCTTTGGTGTTTCTTAAAATGTTCTTTTTTTCGCGTATTAAAAGCTCTGCCGGTTTCCCTAATATAACACCACGAAAAATTTGTACAGGGAATTTTATATACGACGTTGGTCTGCAATTCCATCTAAGGTCGGAATTTCGGTACTGGGAACTGTTGTTGTAGAGTGGTGAATGGTTTGTTTACAACCGTGACATCGTGTTTTTTGAAGATGCGTGTCAAAGGCTCAGTTACTCCTTTGATGTAAGGGAGAGAAGCGAAAGACTTGCGTGACTCGGCTGGTTCAACCATCTTAAAAAACATTCCAACGAGTTCCTCCGGGGATACATTTGTTGTAGAAGCTCGAGTCTTTCTAGCGTGTATTGCATGGTCCACCATTACCAACTTTAAAATCATGAGAGAGCTTGGATCAAGGAGAAAAGGGTGACCCAAAAACACTGACCCCTGATCCATGGGGGTAATGACAATCTGCGAGCCAGCAAGCCATGCGAGTCATGCGAATTTGGCATTTAAGTCTAAGCACCCATTTCAAATAGCGCTGATAAACAGTTATTAAGTCTAAGCACCCATTTTAAAACGGTTAGCTTTCAATAACTGTGTGACTCGCAGTCATGGCTCGCATGGCTCGCAGCCATGACTTGCATGGCTCGCTTCTTGGTTCGCATGGCTCGCAGCCATGGCTCGCACGGCTCACATGGCTTGCACATTTGGCTCGCTGGCTCGCACATTGGCAAATCTCATCCATGGACTACTCCGACGGACTACCCAAACGGACTACCCCAAAAATACTATTTCAAGTGAGTACTATTGGTCGTAAGCAGCGTCACAATTAGTTCTAAGCCTAAACATCCATTTTAAACAGTGTTGGTCAACAGTATTTAAGTTTAAGCGCCCATTTTAAAAAGGTTAGCTTTCAATAATTGTTGTGATGGCCGATTACTTCATGTAAGTGAAGTGAAACTGGTCTAACATTTATTGAAAGCTAACCTTTTTAAAATGGGTGCTTAGACTTAAATACTGTTGACCAACGCTGTTTAAAATGGATGTTTCGGCTTGGCACTCATTGCGAGGCTGCTTGCGACCTGTAGTACTCACTTGAAATAGTATTTTTGGAGTAGTCCGTTTGGGTAGTCCATGGGCCAGGGGTCAGTGTTTTCAGGTCACCGAGGAGAAAATGTCAAAGACTCACTAAGTTTAAGAATGCAATGTGTGTGTATGTGGCTGAATTTATATACAGCACAGGAGTTTGGGCTTTCAGACTTTCTAGGTTGTGTTTTGCATATTACAATGAGCTGCGTTTACTCAATGAAATTTTAATCTAGTGAGTAAATGATGTCAGTTTTCCCTAGATCCAACGCGCTGAGATCCAATCAGTCAGTTTTGAACGTGACTAATGGTGGACCATGAAATCCAAAACTTAAAATCAAATTAAACAGCCTTTGGATAAATTTCAAAGTCTCAAACTGTTGCCAGTCAGGTGTTAATCAAACGCACTTTAAAAATCTGAAGAAAAAAAAAAATAAGGGAATTTTTGATCATACGTGTAGGAGCACTAATTAAGAAAACAGGGGTTTCAATAAAATTTGAAGTTTCTGTTGTCGTTATAAGTCAAAATTAATTTTAGGTTTGAAAGAATCTGTCTTAAACTACATGTACTTCAATTTAGGGAAAAAAGTAGCTGACTTCTCTGAGAGAAGTAACCAATGAAAAGCGTCAACTGTCAGTACTTATTGCAAACAATGAGAACATTATTGGCTAATAAAGGGATTGTATATAAATGTACCTGTACATGTAATTTGAAAACTACCAGATCTGAAAAAAGGTCTTTGTCTTGTTTCTTTATGTTATTTTCTTCTATATTCTACATGTAGTTGCATTCAGTGGCCTAGGATTTTTGTCACTTTATCTGGCTGGGAAATTACACTGCTTCCAGTCACAAGGAAGAGGTCAGGGCTGGAAACTGTGTGTTGCATTGGTGCCAGTAGCATGTGCCCTGGCTGTGGCACTTACTAGATACTCAGATTATCGTCATCATTGGCAAGGTATTCTAGTTTAACATTAGACAATGCCATAACTGTGTTTATTGTGTGGCTGTTTAACAGAAAGATCTTTGGAACTTATTCTTTATTTTTCCCTCCACAGATATAACAGTGGGCGCAATGTTGGGTAGGTTGAAAATGGGCAAAAATATAGTTTTATGAAGATTAATTTCTTTGATATTGTCATGAATAATTGGGAGACGTAAATCAGCAGTTGACTGACACTTGCTATGACTTGCATGAAAGAAGACAAAAAATAGTTGCCCAACACCATTTCAAGGCAAACCTGTGAAATATTGGTTAAAATCAAATTTTACAACTGTACTTACATGTACTTTTTATTGTACAAAAAACCAAGGGTTTTGAGCCATAGTATGAAAAGGGAGGCACATAGTACTTAACAAATTACATGTATTCAACTGCAACACTTGTAGTATGCCTTTTTCTTAGTGTCACTTCGGCCAGATGAGCATTTCAGTTGCTATAAACTAGTAATGATTTTTGCTGTCTTCATTATTGCCTTCTACAGCATTTGTGTCCCATGGTTGTATTATTTTGTATAATTATGGACAGTAGATGTGGTGGTAAACGTCAGATCAATTTTCTGTCAATACAAGCTGGCCTAGTTCTGAGAAATACAATTAACTACATATGTGCATCCAATTCGCAACATCCCTGTTCTTGATATAGCCCCAGAAATTGCACTCTTTTGACTAAAAAACGTTCGGCTTTTTGTTGGTGTTTCAGGCCTGTTCTTTTCGTATCTTTGCTACCGACAGTATTATCCGGCACTCAACAGACCTCACTGCCACATGCCGTACTGCACAGTCACACCAATCAAGCACACTGAAGAACACGATCATCTATTACCAATGATTGTCAGAGAAATCAAACCTGTTCATCCCATCCCGTTAAAGTCATTATGATAGTAATATGTAATAAATAACTGGCTTACTAATGCCTAAAAAATATCTTATTCGTTAACATTATAGGTCTTGTAACTTATATTCTCATGATTTTCATCGCGTTAACGCTAGAGTTTATTGTAGAAGTTGAATCAACGGCCGAGGAGCCACTTAAAGATAATTTACAAAAATAATTTTATTATTAACAAATTGTTCTATAAGTTATTCTCATCCTGTACCTTCCATGTCAATCAATAAAGCTTTAAAAATTATGACCTGAGAAACATAAAATTTCCACTATTTGAAATTTGATAAAAATTCAACATTTCTGATTGGTTCAGATTCAGGATAACAATTATTGTTTTCACATGGTCTCCTCGATCTCTTCAATCTCTTACATGAAAGGCTTCAATTCAAACCATCCGTTGTAATGTTTCATTTTTTTCTCATACGTCTTTGATAAGTGTCGTTAGATGTGCAGGAATTTGTTTCTCACCTATGATTTTTTGTTGGTAATTTACGTGTCGAGTTAGTCGTCATGTTTCTAAGGTACCTTTCGCCCTTACCATATAGCGTACAGTAAGTACTCATATTTCCCTGAATGATGAAAGAATGACGGCACGCTTTGTCTAATGGGCTGGTTAATGCCCCTTCCATGACAGCTCAGACAGCGTTTGTAAACTACTTTTAATTTATGTTATTTAATTTTAACCGTTTTTTTTTTTGTATTTACCGCCAACCTATTTGCAAGAATCATTTTTGATTGAAGCAAGTCAATGGCAGAGAGATATATTTAACTTTTGGTTGTAATGCACTTAACTGGACAATTGAAGCGATTGTCACTTCTAGACACCTGAAAATTTCGGGCGGCGTCCAACCCATAGGCGACAGTAGAAGTGAACGTATTAAAGTGCGAGGATCACTTCTATTTGTCGTCTATTATCCGCACTTCTTTCATTAATCAGTCCTTTCACGGGAACACATGAGCCAAACGAATTGACCAACTGTTTGTCTTCGAAGCTCAGTTCGTTTTGACCTTTTCAGCTTGTACGTTTTGTTTTCCCATTTCAGACCACATGATGTTACTCTAGGGAACAGCGTCTTTCAAGTGTCGTCTTATGCACGTGCATATGTATGCATAACTTATGAAAAAA
>NC_090885.1:42988703-43003703 GCF_036669925.1 Montipora capricornis
TGGCTGCCTTCACCAGCGGATCTTTTGGTTTATGTTTTGCTTCAGGCATTTCTTTCAATACGTCACTGTGATCCTCAATAATTTGAAGCACAATACACAATATCCAGCCAAGGAAACCAAGAGTAACAACAATATTTAAAAAGACGCGATCATAATTCTGATAATAATTAAGTCCTTCTAATGCAAGCTCTATAAGTTCTTTGCTCTGGCTAATGGCTTCTTTACTCTGGTTGTTTCGCATAAATTCTTTAATGTCACGAATCAATCCCGTTCTTTTGGCACCTGAAAAGGTAAAAAAATCACAATGAAAACGATCTTAAATCTAGCAATAATAACCCTCATAGATGGAGTTTGGTACACTAGAGATGAAATCTGGATAGCAAGAGGGCTTTTAAAAGAGAACACCACCACCCCACCCCCCTCCCCCCCCCCCAAAAAAAAATACAAAAATAAATGCTAAACAATCAATTTTTTTAAAAGTCAGAATAACGCATTTTTTAATGAATGGTCAGAAAATGAAACACACAGGACCATTGGAGTGGTCTTGTAGTACAGTACTTTGGAAAAGCTTTCAAAAATCCTTTCCTTGTAGCTGGGAATAAAACCACCTGAGAATAACTAAAATATATTGTGATTCTGTAAATCTCACCTGACAACTGAGTGAAAGGGCGAAACAACAGAGATGTCTCTTTTCTGAACATTTCTTTTACTTCATACTGAGCAAGAATTTGTTGTGCATTCATGAACAGGTTTTCTGCCACGTACTGCTCTGTGTTATTCAGATATGCCACAGGTAAAATGCCCACTGAGTTCAATGGAAATGAAACGCCTAAAAACAAATTCCATATTTAGACTGTGTCACTCAGTGACAAGACTGAAATAAGATTAAACAAGCCCCTGTAAGTGTTGAAACTTCATACAAGAGCATTGCCCTTTGAAGTTGACTGAGTGGTTGGCAAGACCATGTTGAATCCAAGCTTTCAGCTTGCTTTAGGGACGCTCACACCAGTGTCAACAATTCTGAGGGAATGTTTCTGAGAACAATTAACTCTAAAACATTATTTCATCTAAAGACAATGTCACGGTGCCATACAAAAAAAAAACAATTATTATTGTTTACATGATGCACTTGTTAATTTGATGTAGTAGGTTACTAGCCATCTTATATTCAGTGACCCCCAATTTGTATTGAAGGAAAGTGCTTAGAATGCTAAGATTCATGTAAAACGATGTTCTGAGTTTAAAAAAATCTTAAGAGTGGATTCACAGCCACCTTTGCAGTAAAAGTGACTTTGAATCTGAGTTTTTTTCAAACTTTGCAGATAATCTTATATTAGCCTGCTAATCACTATCCTGCAACAAATATTGGGGGTTACTGAGATCGTTTAAAGATACATGGTGCTTTTAGACGGCTCTTTAGTTTTTGTGATAACCTATCATGTCACATTACATGTCCATGGGAAAGGGGGGTGTGATGGGTGCATCTGCATCCCCCACAGGCTGCGGAGGTCCACTTTTTTGGTGACCAATGATTTTTAAAAAGTGACTTGATTGAGCTTGGCGCACTACTGAAATACCATGATGATCATCACTGTTGTCATGGGTTGCTGCAACAAACCAAGTCCAACTTGAATAATACAGATTTTCAACTTTCTTTTTTGTTCTTTTATGGTGACATCTCTAAAACTGTAAAATACATACATAAAGTAGTTTCTGCCCCCAAAAAAATCCATTTTGAAGCTCAAAAGTCTGAATAATATCCACGTTTTTAAGTTTGCTTTTGGCTGCCTGTTTTTTTTTTTTATCATACTGACTTCAAAAAGAACAAAATGCAGTCTCAGCAGACACCACTTTTTCAAAATTTCCCAGGGAAGCAGACCCCTGGACCCCCCTAGAGGCTTGCACCTCTGACGCTCGTTTGGTCCATCTCCTTGTCCGATCACACCCTCCCACAAAAACCCTGCCTACAGGTCTGCATTAATAAGTTCACCTTGTTAAGCAATGACCAGTGTTTCATATGGCATCATGACATTGTCTTCACATGAAACAATGTTGTAGTCTACATGTAGGTAATCATTCCCTCAGAATTGTTGAAACTTGAAAGACTGAATCAACTCCCTAAAAGGCCAAGCTTTTACATTCACATTTTCTTTTCATTTTTTTTTCCTAAGGATACAACTTTGTACTTAATATGGAATCACAAGTTAGCTTGAACTGAGCACATTTACATCAATGCACCAAAACTGCTTAAAATGAAAAGAAAAAAGACCTAAAAATTCTAAAATAACTTGATCTAGCCATAAGCCTTTAAATCTTAATTTGTCATTATTTGTTATTTCTAACATGGGCTGTCTCCTCAAATCAACAACCTACCAATCAAAGAAGTCATCAATGGTGCAATATCAGCTTGATTGACATCATTTCTATGCAAATGCTCCAGCTTCCATTCATACATCTCAGCTGGTATATCATGCATACCATACTGAGGAGATGAGGGTCCCTTTATACCAGCTCCCCAAGCCACAAGTGGCGTCAGTGTCTCGTGAGGATGTCCTGTCCCATGGGACCCCCAATTGGTCATACCGTGATCAGCTGTCACAACATAAGCTGTCAGACCATCATGACCATAAAATTTCTCAATGAGTTTCTCTATTTCTTGAATCCCTTTGTCCACAACACCAATGTTTTTCAAATATTCTGTTGAGGTAGGTCTGTGGGCATGACCATTGGTGTCAATTCCTGGATAAAATTATTTTTTAAAAGGAAAAGAGAAGCTTTTACCCTTACAATACTGAAGTACATGAAAGAAGCTTGGTGTTTGCCACAGGGCAACAGAAGTACATGTATCTATCCATTAACGCTGTATCTCAAACATTGGCAGAAGCCAAAGACAATTTCCCATTAACCCATTGACTCCTGGGAGCCTGTAACATATTTTACTCTGTCTAATGCCAGACGATTTTACTTTGGAACTGGAGGTATCCAAGCATATTTGAGTTGTCAATGGGTTAATTAAGCAGTCAAAGCCTATGTCCCCTCCACTAAGGGTTAACCTATTACCCCATTGGAGTGAGACATAATAGATTTTACTGTGTCTAACGGTTCAGGAGTCAATGGCTTAGCAACCTCTACCTCCACTCAACCCACTGACGGCTAGAAGTGAGGCTTAAAGGGCCACCGACAACCACAAGTCTTTGCGGGCGTGCAAGCTATCGGCGCCATTTTCTGTAATACAGAAACTAGTATTTCTTGAAAAGTCAAATTCCATCGCCTCATCGTCGTGTTTTGGATGCCCAGTAGCTTCAAACTTTGTTAATATTTTCCTTAATGTTTAAATATTGTATTTTTGGCATTATTTGGGTGTTGTGTTCGTGTTAAAAGCGAAATGAAAACTGTGAAGAAAGGTCGTCTGCCGAGGAAGGAAAAGCGCCATGTTATTTGGCTCACTAACCTTCAACCTTAAGATTATGGAATGAAAGGAGGAAGGCGTTTGGATTAAAAAACAAATCAAACAGCGAATTCGTAGAAGTTCTTCTTCACGGGATGATGTTGAAAACCACGAGTTCAGAGGATTGCCCGGATGATAACAACACCAAAGGCGCGCAAAGGACACTGGTTGTCGGTGGCCCTTTAATAGATTTTACTCTGTCTAATGCCAGACAATTTTACTTGTCAGCGGGGGGCGGTTCAAGAGTCAACTGGTTTAACAAAACCACTAACATATTTTTGGTTTTCAACATAAGTACTACCCTGGGTGCCACAGGTTTTTCTTGCTCAGTTTCCAGTGTTGGTCACGTCTCTATTGTGACCTGCGCGAAAAACCTCTGGAGCAGAGCATGATTTCTTTGAGAACGCCAAGCCAATGACAAGCCAGTTTAAATCTACCTAGTCCAGAATCTGGACTAGAATGCTAATTGGCTCCTAACAACCTCCCAAGGGTTTTCTAATCTAACAGACACGGTGATTGGCTTCTAAGAATAGAGAAAGCCTGTAAAATGTTTGTCACTTGATGAGGTGATGATGGAGATGGCAGCCTTCGATGTTGGTGTTTGTTTCGTGGGCTGAAAGATTTGTAAATGATCAAGTTCTGGACAAAGCCATAACAAAAGTTCTCGAAACATTCGACGGTGTTGAAAACTTTAGCGCCAAGCAAAGGGATGAAATTGTGAATTTTATTCGCTGCAAGGATGTTTTGCCAGTTTTACCAACGGGATTCGGGAAACCATTGTTATTTCAATTAATTCCTGGACTCTGTGTTGACCAAATGATATATCAGAGAACCTCCATCTAGAGTTGGGTTATCTAAATGCCTCGACAAAGAAGCGACTTAAAGACATCAACATTACATATCAAAAGAGCATTGGCAAAGGACGAACTGAACTCCAGACATTCAAGGAAGATAGGGACTGACCATGGCCATAAACCAAAACACAATGAAGAAGTCAGAAGAACGAGTGAAGCAATTTAAGGCAAAAGCAAAAAAAAAGCCTCCAAAGAGCATAACAATGTGCTATGAAACACAGAAAAAAGTAAACAAAGCCTTTTAAAGCCAGCTATCTCACTGATACAAGGCAAAGGGTTAGAGGCATTCAAAAACAAAATGATCAAGACTGTGCCTGGGTCAAACCTTTAAAAGCCGAAGATCACTCGCTTCTACCACCAATAAACATATTGGTCGAGTCTAGAATTATATTGGTGCAAAAGCGTGAGGCCATAAGGTCACATTCACATTACTGCTGAGAAAATCAACACCAAGAAAGTAAAAGCATTATTATCGAGACAAACTATTTTCTTGGAAGAAAAAATATCACACAGCAGTATGGGACAAAACTATTGCTAAATGGATCCTACAAGAACTGCCTAAAAGAGGCGTCCATTCAAATATGTTCCGGTACTCAAGAGAGCATAATTATGACAAAGGCAATGGAAACCAGACCGCATTTAAGGGAGTCATGTAGGCCTGTCAACCCCATTTAACACATGTCTTAACGTGCCAATCCATGTGGTCACAGTGGGAGATTGCTTGCCGCGATTGGTTTAAATGTACTCCAATAAAATTGATCAAAGTTCAGTGAGAATGGTGAATGAAACCACTCTGTACCAGAGGTTTTTTCTCACGGCTTTGCCGCTCTTGCCGTTGGCCTTCGGCCGCCGAAGCAAAGCAAAGAATTTCCGTCTGCTGCGCACGAGGAAAAAACCTCTAGTACCCAGGGTACATAAGTACACATGTACTTCTATTAAAGGTGGTCATGAAGGCACTCAATAGTTCTATGAGAACAATGAGTCTATTCTTGTTACACTACATGTAATTACAAGACCTTACCCAAAAGGTGCAGGAAAAATACAATTTGATCTTGCAGAAGCATCTGTCTTAAAGTGTCATTATTTCTTGCAGATCCAAAAAACTGTTGAACCTTTTCAAACACCCAAGTATCAAGCTTAGAGGCATCTTCATCACCAAAATCCTCAGCAACAGTCTTGTACATTGATGTGAAGACGTGATCCCCACTGGCTCCCTTTGAAAACATTGGTAAAATGTCAGGGCTTCCCCAGGCCCATGTAGTGCGACTTTCATTAAAAGTAGAATCAAACTCCACTGGGTTTTCTTTCCATCCTAGGAAAATAATCAAGAAATGATTACTTTGTTTGGCATGTTTCAATCCCTCAGACAATCGTACATATGTATAATGAAAATGTTCCAGATAATGTAGTTAGACTTTCACCTAAAAATGTGCCTTTCAATAAATGTACACACAGTTTGATGTGAGCGGTCAATATATCAGTTGAAGGGTCACATCAGCAGACATTGACCCTTGTGGCAATTTTGATTACAAAAAACGTTTTCTGCTTTTGATATTATGGGTACAAATACAGTGTAATGTAAAATCCAGAATGGTAAAAAATCTGATTCTGACCAGCTAATGAGTTCATCAACTTGTCAGGTGTTGGCCAAAATGTTTTACTTGTTGAAAAGTGCTTACCTGTCTGGTGATGAGTCAGTTGTATTTATAGCTTAGTGCTTGTGCCAACACGTTAGTTGTGTGAGCCAACATGTTGGTTGGGTTAAGGTCTTACCCATTGGTCGTACGTTGGTTTCAAAGTAAACAAATTTCATTGATCACCGGTATATTGTTTGTATACAACGTGTAGTATACTGACAAACACAACAGTTGACTGCTCATACTTGATTTACAGAACTTTGTAAGTTAATTTATAATTAACGTACTTTCGCTACTTGCTCCGAACACAAAGTTAGGATCCATGGACTAAATAGTTAATAATACATTGTCTAACACTTCGAATTCATCCACCTATTAAAGATAATTCTTGGCATTATTACATGTATCTCAGAAGGATGACGGAGAGAGTGACAAATAGACCTCTTTAGCTTGCACATTTTGTTTTCCCATTTCAGACCACGTGATGTTACTCTAGGGAAAACGTTCTTTCAAATGCCGTCCTATGCACGTAAATATGTACGCATAACTTATGAAAGAACAAAAGGAAAATTCCCTTGAGAACATCACGTGGTCTGAAATGGGAAAACAAAACGTAACAGCTAAAGAGGTCTATTGCGCGCAATCGCAATCAATCCAAATCTATAGTCACAAACATTGTTAGCATCTATTTTTGCAGTAATTAGAGCGGATCTTAACGATTTATGTCCAAATTCTCCATTTCTTGAGCCTTTTCATACGGGAGTCTTCATTCTAAATACCCACCTTTGGCCACTGCACTTACATCTTCATAAAACCCAGCAATAAGAGCGACATGTCCAGGACGAGACTCTGTTGGAACTCTAGTGTGTGATACACCCCAGCTTGCTTTTTTCTCCACCAAATCTCTCAGATAAGGTGCACGGGTCTCACCGTGTTCATCAAGTTCAAACAACTTGTCAGCCCTTAAACCGTCGGCTACGAATAGGACCAGCCTTTTTGCCGGTGGTTTCAGCTTTGATTTATAAGGCGTCATGCCATGGACAAGAGGAGACGTAAAGTAAATGTCGAAAATAGACGCTAAATAGATAATATGAACCAATATACCAAGGGCTAACAACCTTTCCGCCGCCATTTTGAAATAATGAACAGCCGCTGACAAGTAGGGGTTTTTGGAAGGCTCAGAGAGTACCTGGGTGGATTGGTACAGAGAGAAAATTCGCGAAAAAACGAGAAGGGTGTAGATTTATCTTCGCAGTTCCACTGCTACCCAAAACCAGTTCTGATGTAAGAAAGCATTCTAGAAAAACAAATTCTAGAACATTCAGGAGTTTACTTCCCCGAAATAAAAGCAAAGTCATCACTTTTTTTGGACAAACATCATGATATAGGCATATATTATTTCGGGAAATATGATGTAATAGAACCCCTGTTTACAGGTATAAATACGGGCCGTTTTCTGGAAGCTGAAAAATCATTTTGCTGAAACTCATCTCAAACTACAACAAGAAGATTACTGAGGAGAAGAAGAAGAAGGGATTCATCACAACATTTAAAGATGCCAGTCAAGTTAGCTCCCGCCATTGGAATCGACCTCGGAACAACTTATTCTTGTGTTGGTGTATTTCAACATGGTAAAGTTGAGATTATTGCTAATGATCAAGGCAATCGAACAACGCCTAGTTATGTTGCCTTCACTGATACGGAGCGCTTAATCGGAGACGCAGCCAAGAACCAAGCTTCCCTCAATCCAAGTGCCACAATCTTTGATGCAAAGAGACTCATCGGCAGGAAGTTTGACGATCCTACAGTGCAGTCTGATCGCAAGAACTGGCCTTTCCAAGTCATAAATGAATCTGGCAAACCCAAAATCCGCCTAAAGAGCAAGGGATCTTGGAAGACGTTTACCCCAGAGGAAATCAGCGCCATGGTGCTCACAAAGATGAAAGAGACTGCCGAAGCCTACTTAGGAGAGACAGTGAAGGATGCGGTCATTACGGTACCCGCTTATTTCAATGATTCACAGAGACAGGCCACTAAAGATGCTGGAATGATAGCAGGACTGAATGTTAAACGAATTATCAATGAACCTACAGCTGCTGCTCTTGCTTATGGTTTGGACAAAAACCCTCAAGGCGAAAAGAACGTTCTGATATTCGACCTGGGCGGAGGAACATTTGATGTTTCCGTACTGACAATCGATGAAGGATCGCTCTTCGAAGTTCGCTCAACAGCAGGCGACACACATCTCGGTGGAGAAGATTTCGACAACCGTTTGGTGGATCACTTTGTGGCCGAGTTCAAGCGCAAGTTCAGAAAAGATCTTAAAGGAAACTCTAGAGCCTTACGCCGCCTAAGGACAGCTTGCGAACGAGCCAAGCGATCCCTATCGTCAAGCACACAAGCCAGCATTGAGGTGGATTCACTGGCCGACGGAATTGATTTTTACACCAAAATCACGCGCGCTAAATTTGAAGAAATTTGTCACGATCTTTTCAGTTCCTGCCTGAGGCCAGTGGAAAAGGCGCTTCGAGATGCTAAGCTTGAAAAATCCCAGATACACGAGGTGGTACTAGTTGGAGGTTCCACAAGAATCCCAAGGGTGCAGCAGCTTCTGGAGGAGTTCTTCAGTGGGAAAAAGTTGAACAAAACCATTAATCCCGACGAGGCAGTAGCATATGGAGCTGCAGTCCAGGCTGCCATTTTATCCGGGGACCAAAGTGCTGAGATCAAAGATGTTTTATTGCTTGATGTTGCTCCATTGAGCCTTGGTATTGAGACCGCGGGTGGAGTGATGACAGCATTGATTGAACGCAACACTCGCATTCCAACCAAGACTTCAAAGGAGTTCACCACCTACTCAGATAATCAACCAGCCGTGACTATTCAAGTTTACGAAGGAGAGCGAGCTATGACCAAAGATAACAGCCTCATGGGACGGTTCGAGCTGACAGGAATCCCGCCGGCACCGCGTGGCGTACCCAAAATTGAAGTCTCCTTTGATATTGACGCCAATGGAATCCTCAACGTGTCCGCCAAAGATAAGAGCACTGGAAGAACCAATGCAATCACCATCACCAATGATACGGGAAGATTGCCGAAAGCTGAAATAGATCGGATGGTGAATGAAGCTGAGAAATACAAGGAAGAAGATCAAATGCAGCGCGATAGGATTTCTGCCAAGAACAGTTTGGAAAGCTATGTTTACAGCGTGAAACAAGCAGCAGATGATCCACATGTACAAAACAAGCTCAATACTGCTGATTTGGAAACAGTTAAAACCAAGACACAAGAGGTAATTGCTTGGTTAGAAAGGAATACAATAGCAGCGAAAGAAGAATACGAAGAAAAACAGAGAGATCTGCAGCAAGTGTGTTCTCCTATTATGGCCAAGTTACATGGACAGCAAAGTTCTGAAAATGTCGAAAATGGACCAACAGTGGAAGAAGTTGATTGAAATCACGATAGACACTTGCAAAAGCAGTAAACTTTGACGATAGCTCATTTTCTTTTAGTCGGAAAAATAAGACATTTGTAAGAACTCTCCAAGCTAATAAGCTTATAAAAATAAACCTTTAGCGCAGAAACAGTATGTATGATGAATAAGAACTCGAGGTAGTTGGAACACCTTGTTTTGATAATAATTTGGTACTATACTTACATTTCGCACAATAAAACAAGTCAATATCCGTGTCAAAAGATCTCATGAATTTAACCGTTTTAAGATGCGGGAAATCCTCTCACTGCATTGCCTAAAAGCAGATATATGACATATTTATTCGGTTTCCCCCAATGCATGCCACGATACTGATGCTCTGAATATGGGGGTATATGGTTGCTATTAAACGTGGTGATTTTAACCGTTTTTCGGGACAACCAGTTTTGCCAAACACCATCCTCCTCAGGCTCTGCGTCTATTCAAATGCCCATTGCCTCACCAATTGCGCGTCACGCAAACTTATCCAGAGTTTTCTCTTTGTAAACTGTTTTCAGTAAGTTGGTGAAGTGGAGGTAAATACTCACCAACAAAGAGAAGAGTAATTGCTTTCGTTTTCACCGCACACGCTAAATAACTAACGAACCAATGAATGACCTTGTGACTATTTTATTGCTGGTATATACCACATAGGAATATTATTTAGAAAAGACAAATGCGAGGGCAAATTATCATTCTCAAAGGCAATAACTTTTCCCGTTTTGCCCCTCCTTTTAACGCCAGAACCGTCAAGTACATGAGAGGGTACGAACGTCAACAAGTGATCAACCTGAACTTTCTTCAAACACAAAAATCAGACTAAAAGTGAAATTTGATCTCTATTCGTTAGTTCAACACACCACATGCGGACTCTCTTCAACATAAACCGTAAGAACAGAAGAATCTCTAAAACTCAAACGACTCCTTGTAGTAAAATCACCAAGAAAAACTGTGTGACTTATAACAGTTTATAAAGGGCGAAACACTGCTTCATAGGCGATGTGGACACAATGGTGAAATTGGTGGGGGGTCCTGTGCTACTCGGTTCATCTAAAGTTCTCCATTCACCAATTTTCTCAAATCCCATAATATATCTTGTTTACCCCCCCCCCCCCCCCAAAAAAAAAAAAAAAAAAAAATTGTCTTAAACATTGTTTGCAATTTCTGCGAACACAATCGAAAACAATGCCAATGCAAACTTTTTTCTTTTTTTTTTGGGGGGGGGGGGGGGGGCGTATAAAACTTTTACAGTTTGTCATAAATCTACATTGAGGCTGATAGTTTTCCATTAAAATTACAAAGCACTGAGAATACAGAACTGCAACGTTCTTTCCAAGGTGTTCCTGAATCCTATCACTAGATGCCACCAAAACCATTCGTCTCTGTTCTTGACCTTTTGCACCCGTTATGGGACATACCTACGCAAAAGGGATACCTTGGGTACCAGATACCAGTGTTAACCGCAGACCTGCAATTAGGTCGAAGAACCGATCATACATCAGTTAGCATTTTAGTGATTGTGTTGAGTGAAACTAAGATACTGTTAGGTTTCAAAGTTAAAAGAAAAAGTCACTTTATTTAACGTCGGTAGTTCCTTCAGCTACGAAGCTGGTATCAACGGCGCCGACGGTGCGCACTTTACCCCGCCCACTCCCCCACCCCCTCCCTCTGTCACAGTCAGTGCTCTGTTTTACGGGTCTTTAAAGCTACAGCTGCATGGGTCAGTGGAAAGAAAATGGGAATGCTCTGTGGTAACTTGCCTCGACGGTAGCATGAAGCAAAAGAAGTGAAGTCTCACACTAATTTGAATCTTTCCTTGTTTTATTGAAGTCACATTTTAAGATGTTTAACTTCATGCAATTTTACGCCAAAGGAGAAGGCGGTCTTGGTAGATGGCACGCGAGACCCACCGTTTCTGTCGCCAAACACACGGGAAACATCAAATTAACACTTACAGAGGTTATCGCATACCAGGGAACACCTTCTTCGTTGGAAGGAGATAAAGCGGAGGCACTCATTTGAGTGAACTAAAGAGAAGTTTCTGTGTAGCGCCACAAAAATAGACCACTTTCATAAATGGCGACCGATTTGATATTCTATTGTATTTATGTTAATTGAACCTACTGGCCTAATTTTGGTTAACATATTCTTTTGAATTTTGTGCATTGCAGCGAGGCTAGAAAGGATCATCAGTATTAAAACAAAAGAATATAATGAAAAAGGTCTATTCTCTATTTTCGAATTCCCCATAACACACTTTGTTTGCCCCCCAAATTTTGCATAAACCATCGTTTTCAAATGCTCTTGGGAATATGCAGTGTCCCTAAGAGCATTTGAAAACAATAGTTTATGCAAAATTTGGGGGGCAAACAAAGTGCATTATGGGGAATTCGAAAATAGAGAATTGACTGAAAAAGCACTGTGAAAGATATGGTTTCACAACGGATGAATTCAAACCAGCTGAATCATGCAAGAGGAAAAAATATGTTATCCTTGCTCAGGAACCCATGACCCGAAGCCTACAACTCCTATTCTAGGCCTATGTCACGGCATTTTTACTGACCGATTCGGTGATTGGTCATCAGGCTCCTGTGGGAGTCTCATTCGCGGAAAATTCAATCTAAAAATAAATCGGTCTGTGAAAATGCCGTGACACGAACACAATGGAGTTGTGGGCTCCGGGTCATGGGTTCCTGCCTTGCTTCAAAAATCTGTAGATAAAAAGGAAGAGGTTACAAGTGATGTTTGGTCCCTAAAAACAATGACGCCCCTGGCGTTCCACTAGGAGTGTCCGGCTTCACTTCTCAAATACAGTGGCATCCAAAATTAGCCATTAAGTAAGGTTTGTCTCATGTTTCTAGTAACCTCCATGGCAATGTGATGCGCGCATGCCTTGCAACTTTTAAAGTAAATTAAAAATTCCCAAAAACAGACCTTAAACTGAATTTGCTAATTAAGGCGAAAGTTTTGGACCAAGCTCTCATTTTCGAAATATATTCTAGCAGTCGTTGTCTCAACTTATTAGGGAGCTTACGAAACGACGACGCCGACGGCAACGACGACGCTACAAAACAATAGGTTTCGTGAGCAAAAACAATGGCTCTGCACGTGCGTTTTACATTTTGGTACATTTCTTTGCCGTCATCTCCAAAATGACGACGTGAAATGACCAAATTCAAGGTTCTTTGGAGGACGTTAGCACATGACGATGAATTTTCAGTTTTCTCTCTACGCTTCCAACTCACTCACACTAGTTTAATTCCTCGACAGTTACTACACATTTTTAACGCGAAACGACATGAATTAGTTTCGTAGGGATATGAATAACGCGAACTCGTATTTTAAAATGAAGTCCTCGTTGCCGTCGCCGTCCTCGTGTCGTAAGTTCCCTATTTACATCCCAAGTCGGCCGCAACAAAGGATAGCATGGGTCAAATTTCAAGTTGGTTGACGGAAACGATGTCAACGCTGAATTTCGTTCATATTTCCCTACTTTCTTTGTTGTCCTAACGTTTCGATCTACGCTATGTAGTGCAAACGTTGCCATTTTTGCTAATACCCTTTTTTCTTTATTTTTAGAGGCCGCGAACAGCCGAAACTGTACATTGAAATACAGAAGCTACCACGTGATCGCTTTACAATGAAGGGCAAACCGTTAAGAATGAAGCAAACTGGATAACTCTGTAATTTCTTGTCCTATATTTGTGTTTGCTGTGGCAAGATTTAAAATTTAAAATTCGACGTTTGAGCCAGGCGTCAAGAAAGGCACTTGTTTTCAGGTTTGCTCAATGGTTTTGCCCCTCATTGTAGACTGCGAAAATACAATTATGAAGTTCTTTTTTGCTCACCATTGGAAATGCACGACAGTCATAGTCGCCGTAAAGATTACACAAAGCGAACACGCACAAACTCACTGCACGAACACGAACACTTCAAACATTCATGAGTACAGAGACTTGAACTCGTACTGAAGTAAATATATCCGACCGGCAGAAAAAGATTAAAGTTCCTCCCTACTGAGAAACAAAAATTCCTTCTAGAACGTCCTGCCCAATATGACAGTGTCCGGGGGTGCCTGGTCTTTAAGCGGAATCTTGTAAAATCCTAATTTTGTATAGAAGTCCAGTGCGTCACTGTTTGTGGTGGCAATTTCACAGTGTACACCTGTGCAATCCTCTGCTTTCAAAGCGGAAAGAACACAAGCCAATAAACGCTTACCCAGACCAAGATCCTACCACAGGAGGAAAAAAAAACAAAGCATTTTGAGTGCATATTGTAAACTTGTACCTACAACAGGCCCCTGTCAACACTTACACAGCTAACCAATCCCCACAACTAACTTTCTTCGATGGCTCAAGTACGAGATAGTTCCTTATCAATATGAAATCTCGCCATTAATCGGCAAATGCCTTAGCAACTAACAATGGGTAAGAACAAAACACAGGTCACAGGTCGCAAGTCGCGGCCCATTGTTTTACCAATACAGAAACACCCTAACCATTTACCAATGCTAACATTAGGCCTAAGGTTAGCTTTAGCGAATGTTTAGGATTCTCGTGACATGTGACCTGTGTTTTGTACCTGCCTACTAGCAATCTACAAGTTTAAAAAGGGCCCTTTTCTAGCAATAAACGGCCACCGAAGGTAGAGTTTTGGAATTCGTGGTATCTGGTTGCCTTCAAATTTTCGTCTTGGCGTTAGAAATGCAGGGAGTCATAAAAATCGACTATAGATCAATAACATCAGGGCGGATACTATCGTATAGGGATAACCCCCTCTGGTATCTCTCCCTTTCATTGTACTGAATGAATAAAGTTGGTATTGATTAAGAAAATAACACAAACAGCGGGAATAAACATTGTATTCCAACGCATTATTTATATAGAACCTGTTGACTAGCATACGAAACGTCAAGTTCTATATAAAAAATGCGTTGGAATACAATGTTTATCACCGCTGTTTGTGTTATTTTCTTAATCAAACTAGGATGGCTTAAGAACAAGAGTTATACGATAACGTTGGTATTATTATTATTATTATTATTTTTATTATTATTATTATTATTATTATATTATTATTATTATTATTATTATTATTATTATTCTTTTTTTGAAGTTTTAAAACAGAGAAATACTTAATTGCTTGTAAATTTATAGTTCTTACCTTTTGGAGATATTTTAATGTTTGTAAATATTTTTATTATTATTATTATTATTATTATTATTATTATTATTATTATTATTATTATTATTATCATTATTATAAATCGTACTGTAAAAGTCCGCAGTCCCATGAATGAAACTCTTTAAAGGGCAAGCAGTAAAATGAACTGCCACCGCGGTCCGCAGCACCGTAGTCGATGAATGAAAATTGTTCAAGGGCAAAACGATCTCGTGAAAAGTGTAGTTAACCAAACCGCAAAATGAAAGCTAAAATTTTACGAGAGTGCTTAAGCTTAAAGGGGCAGTGTCATGGGATGGCATGCGCAGTATTTTCACACACACACATTTTAACACACGTTAATGTTTTTGCTTTTTCTGTTTAAGTCAAGACTAAATACGGCTTTAGAATAGAAATAAAATGCATATT
>NC_090885.1:43008703-43016203 GCF_036669925.1 Montipora capricornis
ACGAATAGGACCAGCCTTTTTGCCGGTGGTTTCAGCTTTGATTTATAAGGCGTCATGCCATGGACAAGAGGAGACGTAAAGTAAATGTCGAAAATAGAAGCTAAATAGATAATATGAACCAAAGGCTAACAACCTTTCCGCCGCCATTTTGAAATAACGAACAGCCGCTGACAAGTAGGGGTTTTTGGAAGGCTCAGAGAGTACCTGGGTGGATTGGTACAGAGAGAAAATTCGCGAAGAAACGAGAAGGGTGTAGATTTATCTTCACAGTTCCACTGCTACCCAAAACCAGTTCTGATGTAAGAAAGCATTCTAGAAAAACAAATTCTAGAACATTCAGGAGTTTACTTCCCCGAAATAAAAGCAAAGTCATCACTTTTTTTGGACAAACATCATGATATAAGCATATATTATTTCGGGAAATATGATGTAATAGAACCCCTGTTTACAGGTATAAATACGGGCCGCTTTCTGGAAGCTGAAAAATCATTTTGCTGAAACTCATCTCAAACTACAACAAGAAGATTACTGAGGAGAAGAAGAAGAAGGGATTCATCACAACATTTAAAGATGCCAGTCAAGTTAGCTCCCGCCATTGGAATCGACCTCGGAACAACTTATTCTTGTGTTGGTGTATTTCAACATGGTAAAGTTGAGATTATTGCTAATGATCAAGGCAATCGAACAACGCCTAGTTATGTTGCCTTCACTGATACGGAGCGCTTAATCGGAGACGCAGCCAAGAACCAAGCTTCCCTCAATCCAAGTGCCACAATCTTTGATGCAAAGAGACTCATCGGCAGGAAGTTTGACGATCCTACAGTGCAGTCTGATCGCAAGAACTGGCCTTTCCAAGTCATAAATGAATCTGGCAAACCCAAGATCCGCCTAAAGAGCAAGGGATCTTGGAAGACGTTTACCCCAGAGGAAATCAGCGCCATGGTGCTCACAAAGATGAAAGAGACTGCCGAAGCCTACTTAGGAGAGACAGTGAAGGATGCGGTCATTACGGTACCCGCTTATTTCAATGATTCACAGAGACAGGCCACTAAAGATGCTGGAATGATAGCAGGACTGAATGTTAAACGAATTATCAATGAACCTACAGCTGCTGCTCTTGCTTATGGTTTGGACAAAAACCCTCAAGGCGAAAAGAACGTTCTGATATTCGACCTGGGCGGAGGAACATTTGATGTTTCCGTACTGACAATCGATGAAGGATCGCTCTTCGAAGTTCGCTCAACAGCAGGCGACACACATCTCGGTGGAGAAGATTTCGACAACCGTTTGGTGGATCACTTTGTGGCCGAGTTCAAGCGCAAGTTCAGGAAAGATCTTAAAGGAAACTCTAGAGCCTTACGCCGCCTAAGGACAGCTTGCGAACGAGCCAAGCGATCCCTATCGTCAAGCACACAAGCCAGCATTGAGGTGGATTCACTGGCCGACGGAATTGATTTTTACACCAAAATCACGCGCGCTAAATTTGAAGAAATTTGTCACGATCTTTTCAGTTCCTGCCTGGGGCCTGTGGAAAAGGCGCTTCGAGATGCTAAGCTTGAAAAATCCCAGATACACGAGGTGGTACTAGTTGGAGGTTCCACAAGAATCCCAAGGGTGCAGCAGCTTCTGGAGGAGTTCTTCAGTGGGAAAAAGTTGAACAAAACCATTAATCCCGACGAGGCAGTAGCATATGGAGCTGCAGTCCAGGCTGCCATTTTATCCGGGGACCAAAGTGCTGAGATCAAAGATGTTTTATTGCTTGATGTTGCTCCATTGAGCCTTGGTATTGAGACCGCGGGTGGAGTGATGACAGCATTGATTGAACGCAACACTCGCATTCCAACCAAGACTTCAAAGGAGTTCACCACCTACTCAGATAATCAACCAGCCGTGACTATTCAAGTTTACGAAGGAGAGCGAGCTATGACCAAAGATAACAGCCTCATGGGACGGTTCGAGCTGACAGGAATCCCGCCGGCACCGCGTGGCGTACCCAAAATTGAAGTCTCCTTTGATATTGACGCCAATGGAATCCTCAACGTGTCCGCCAAAGATAAGAGCACCGGAAGAACCAATGCAATCACCATCACCAATGATACGGGAAGATTGCCGAAAGCTGAAATAGATCGGATGGTGAATGAAGCTGAGAAATACAAGGAAGAAGATCAAATGCAGCGCGATAGGATTTCTGCCAAGAACAGTTTGGAAAGCTATGTTTACAGCGTGAAACAAGCAGCAGATGATCCACATGTACAAAACAAGCTCAATACTGCTGATTTGGAAACAGTTAAAACCAAGACACAAGAGGTAATTGCTTGGTTAGAAAGGAATACAATAGCAGCGAAAGAAGAATACGAAGAAAAACAGAGAGATCTGCAGCAAGTGTGTTCTCCTATTATGGCCAAGTTACATGGACAGCAAAGTTCTGAAAATGTCGAAAATGGACCAACAGTGGAAGAAGTTGATTGAAATCATGATAGACACTTGCAAAAGCAATAAACTTTGACGATAGCTCATTTTCTTTTAGTCGGAAAATAAGACATTTGTAAGAACTCTCCAAGTTAATAAGCTTATAAAATAAACCTTTAGCGCAGAAACAGTATGTATGATGAATAAGAACTCGAGGTAGTAGGAACACCTTGTTTTGATAATAATTTGGTACTATACTTACATTTCGCACAATAAAACAAGTCAATATCCGTGTCAAAAGATCTCATGAATTTAACCGTTTTAAGATGCGGGAAATCCTCTCACTGCATTGCCTAAAAGCAGATATATGACATATTTATTCGGTTTCCCCCAATGCATGCCACGATACTGATGCTCTGAATATGGGGGTATATGGTTGCTATTAAACGTGGTGATTTTAACCGTTTTTCGGGACAACCAGTTTTGCCAAACACCATCCTCCTCAGGCTCTGCGTCTATTCAAATGCCCATTGCCTCACCAATTGCGCGTCAAGCAAACTTATCCAGAGTTTTCTCTTTGTAAACTGTTTTCAGTAAGTTGGTGAAGTGGAGGTAAATACTCACCAACAAAGAGAAGAGTAATTGCTTTCGTTTTCACCGCACACGCTGAATAACTAACGAACCAATGAATGACCTTGTGACTATTTTATTGCTGGTATATACCAAATAGGAATATTATTCAGAAAAGACAAATGCGAGGGTAAATTTTCATTCTCAAAGGCAATAACTTTTCCCGTTTTTCCCCTTCTTTTAACGCCAGAACCGTCAAGTACACGAGAGGGTACGAACGTCAACAAGTGATCAACCTGCACTTTCTTCAAACACAAAAATCAGACTAAAAGTGAAATTTGAACTCTATTCGTTCCTTCAACACACCACATGCGGACTCTCTTCAACATAAACCGTAAGAACAGAAAAATCTCTAAAACTCAAACGACCCCTTGTAGTAAAATCACCAAGAAAAACTGTGTGACTTATAACAGTTTATAAAGGGCGAAACACTGCTTCAAAGGCGATGTGGACACAATGGTGAAATTGGTGGGGAGTCCTGTGCTGCTCGGTTCATCTAAAGTTCTCCAATCACAATTTTCTCAAATCGCATAATATATCTTGTTTACCCTCCCCCCCACTTCCCCCCCCCCCCCAAAAAAAAAAAAAAAAAAAAAAATTTGCACATTGTTTGCAATTACTGCGAACACAATCGTAAACAATGCCAATGCAAACTTTTTTTTTTTTTGGGGGGGGGGGGTGCGTATAAAACTTTTACAGTTTGTCATAAATCTACATTGAGGCTGATAGTTTTCCATTAAAATTACAAAGCACTGAGAATACAGAACTGCAACGTTCTTTCCAAGGTGTTCCTGAATCCTATCACTAGATGCCACCAAAACCATTCGTCTCTGTTCTTGACCTTTTGCACCCGTTATGGGACATACCTACGCAAAAGGGATACCTTGGGTACCAGATACCAGTGTTAACCGCAGACCTGCAATTAGGTCGAAGAACCGATCATACATCAGTTAGCATTTTAGTGATTGTGTTGAGTGAAACTAAGATACTGTTAGGTTTCAAAGTTAAAAGAAAAAGTCACTTTATTTAACGTCGGTAGTTCCTTCAGCTACGAAGCTGGTATCAACGGCGCCGACGGTGCGCACTTTACCCCGCCCACTCCCCCACCCCCTCCCTCTGTCACAGTCAGTGCTCTGTTTTACGGGTCTTTAAAGCTATAGCTGCATGGGTCAGTGGAAAGAAAATGGGAATGCTCTGTGGTAACTTGCCTCGACGGTAGCATGAAGCAAAAGAAGTGAAGTCTCACACTAATTTGAATCTTTCCTTGTTTTATTGAAGTCACATTTTAAGATGTTTAACTTCATGCAATTTTACGCCAAAGGAGAAGGCGGTCTTGGTAGATGGCACGCGAGACCCACCGTTTCTGTCGCCAAACACACGGGAAACATCAAATTAACACTTACAGAGGTTATCGCATACCAGGGAACACCTTCTTCGTTGGAAGGAGATAAAGCGGAGGCACTCATTTGAGTGAACTAAAGAGAAGTTTCTGTGTAGCGCCACAAAAATAGACCACTTTCATAAATGGCGACCGATTTGATATTCTATTGTATTTATGTTAATTGAACCTACTGGCCTAATTTTGGTTAACATATTCTTTTGAATTTTGTGCATTGCAGCGAGGCTAGAAAGGATCATCAGTATTAAAACAAAAGAATATAATGAAAAAGGTCTATTCTCTATTTTCGAATTCCCCATAACACACTTTGTTTGCCCCCCAAATTTTGCATAAACCATCGTTTTCAAATGCTCTTGGGAATATGCAGTGTCCCCAAGAGCATTTGAAAACAATAGTTTATGCAAAATTTGGGGGGCAAACAAAGTGCATTATGGGGAATTCGAAAATAGAGAATTGACTGAAAAAGCACTGTGAAAGATATGGTTTCACAACGGATGAATTCAAACCAGCTGAATCATGCAAGAGGAAAAAATATGTTATCCTTGCTCAGGAACCCATGACCCGAAGCCTACAACTCCTATTCTAGGCCTATGTCACGGCATTTTTACTGACCGATTCGGTGATTGGTCATCAGGCTCCTGTGGGAGTCTCATTCGCGGAAAATTCAATCTAAAAATAAATCGGTCTGTGAAAATGCCGTGACACGAACACAATGGAGTTGTGGGCTCCGGGTCATGGGTTCCTGCCTTGCTTCAAAAATCTGTAGATAAAAAGGAAGAGGTTACAAGTGATGTTTGGTCCCTAAAAACAATGACGCCCCTGGCGTTCCACTAGGAGTGTCCGGCTTCACTTCTCAAATACAGTGGCATCCAAAATTAGCCATTAAGTAAGGTTTGTCTCATGTTTCTAGTAACCTCCATGGCAATGTGATGCGCGCATGCCTTGCAACTTTTAAAGTAAATTAAAAATTCCCAAAAACAGACCTTAAACTGAATTTGCTAATTAAGGCGAAAGTTTTGGACCAAGCTCTCATTTTCGAAATATATTCTAGCAGTCGTTGTCTCAACTTATTAGGGAGCTTACGAAACGACGACGCCGACGGCAACGACGACGCTACAAAACAATAGGTTTCGTGAGCAAAAACAATGGCTCTGCACGTGCGTTTTACATTTTGGTACATTTCTTTGCCGTCATCTCCAAAATGACGACGTGAAATGACCAAATTCAAGGTTCTTTGGAGGACGTTAGCACATGACGATGAATTTTCAGTTTTCTCTCTACGCTTCCAACTCACTCACACTAGTTTAATTCCTCGACAGTTACTACACATTTTTAACGCGAAACGACATGAATTAGTTTCGTAGGGATATGAATAACGCGAACTCGTATTTTAAAATGAAGTCCTCGTTGCCGTCGCCGTCCTCGTGTCGTAAGTTCCCTATTTACATCCCAAGTCGGCCGCAACAAAGGATAGCATGGGTCAAATTTCAAGTTGGTTGACGGAAACGATGTCAACGCTGAATTTCGTTCATATTTCCCTACTTTCTTTGTTGTCCTAACGTTTCGATCTACGCTATGTAGTGCAAACGTTGCCATTTTTGCTAATACCCTTTTTTCTTTATTTTTAGAGGCCGCGAACAGCCGAAACTGTACATTGAAATACAGAAGCTACCACGTGATCGCTTTACAATGAAGGGCAAACCGTTAAGAATGAAGCAAACTGGATAACTCTGTAATTTCTTGTCCTATATTTGTGTTTGCTGTGGCAAGATTTAAAATTTAAAATTCGACGTTTGAGCCAGGCGTCAAGAAAGGCACTTGTTGTCAGGTTTGCTCAATTGTTTTGCCCCTCATTGTAGACTGCGAAAATACGATTATGAAGTTCTTTTTTGCTCACCATTGGAAATGCACGACAGTCATAGTCGCCGTAAAGATTACACAAAGCGAACACGCACAAACTCACTGCACGAACACGAACACTTCAAACATTCATGAGTACAGAGACTTGAACTCGTACTGAAGTAAATATATCCGACCGGCAGAAAAAGATTAAAGTTCCTCCCTACTGAGAAACAAAAATTCCTTCTAGAACGTCCTGCCCAATATGACAGTGTCCGGGGGTGCCTGGTCTTTAAGCGGAATCTTGTAAAATCCTAATTTTGTATAGAAGTCCAGTGCGTCACTGTTGGTGGTGGCAATTTCACAGTGTACACCTGTGCAATCCTCTGCTTTCAAAGCGGAAAGAACACAAGCCAATAAACGCTTACCCAGACCAAGATCCTACTACAGGAGGAAAAAAAAAACAAAGCATTTTGAGTGCATATTGTAAACTTGTACCTACAACAGTCCCCTGTCAACACTTACACAGCTAACCAATCCCCACAACTAACTTTCTTCGATGGCTCAAGTACGAGATAGTTCCTTATCAATATGAAATCTCGCCATTAATCGGCAAATGCCTTAGCAACTAACAATGGGTAAGAACAAAACACAGGTCACAGGTCGCAAGTCGCGGCCCATTGTTTTACCAATACAGAAACACCCTAACCATTTACCAATGCTAACATTAGGCCTAAGGTTAGCTTTAGCGAATGTTTAGGATTCTCGTGACATGTGACCTGTGTTTTGTACCTGCCCACTAGCAATCTACAAGTTTAAAAAGGGCCCTTTTCTAGCAATAAACGGCCACCGAAGGTAGAGTTTTGGAATTCGTGGTATCTGGTTGCCTTCAAATTTTCGTCTTGGCGTTAGAAATGCAGGGAGTCACAAAAATCGACTATAGATCAATAACATCAGGGCGGATACTATCGTATAGGGATAACCCCCTCTGGTATCTCTCCCTTTCATTGTACTGAATGAATAAAGTTGGTATTGATTAAGAAAATAACACAAACAGCGGGAATAAACATTGTATTCCAACGCATTATTTATATAGAACCTGTTGACTAGCATACGAAACGTCAAGTTCTATATAAAAAATGCGTTGGAATACAATGTTTATCACCGCTGTTTGTGTTATTTTCTTAATCAAGCTAGGATGGCTTAAGAACAAGAGTTATACG